>NC_051178.1:44038924-44338924 GCF_013339695.2 Rhipicephalus sanguineus | reverse complement strand
AACGTGGATATACACATGTTCCATCAAGCAATCACGTTTCATCTCCGTGTGAATACGTCAGCTGAGGACAAGATTGAGCCCGCAACGCGGCCGGTACTTGGTCGTAGTTCACGATAGCCGTGGAGCGAGCGCAGCCCCGATTGACCGAATGGTCGCTCGCAAGATTCATACAGCTCTTTTCTGATAAAATGTAAGGCGTTTTAGTTTAGTGTATCACCTATTTATTACGAAAGCCCTGATAACTTGGACCATCTCCCCGAAGGGAACCCTGATGGGATGCGAAGCAGCAGCGGTGCGCACGGCGTTGACCCGGTTGAAACGGGTGTCGACGCGGGTGCTGGAAGAACGGTTTGAAGCGAAACTCGGTGTAGCGTTTACTCGAGTAAACGTTTGTTTGAAACGCAAAGACACGGGAGGCGGGTTGGGTTTCGTGTAAGCTTCATTAAAGCGTTTGGCAAGACTTCGTAGTCGTTGTTTCTTCAGAGTCGAGACACGGGCGCTGGACCGGAGCAGGCGCGCGTTTCGCCTTGACTACCACGGGTGAAGCGAGAGAGAAGTGACACGTTCAGAGGTGTTGCGAGCGGCCGGAGCAGCCGGCAGCTGCGGGCGCTACGGCGAGCATGCTGCGGATGAGGGAGTGACGTCAGCGCGCACCTGCGAGGGAAGCGTGCGAGGGGAGCGTGACGTCAACGCAAAGCTGTGGCGTGACCTACTTGGCAACGCTCCAACACCTACGGCGAGGGGAACGCGTTGCGGCGCATTCGTACGGACGCACGTAACGTACGGCGTTACACACGTGAGTCAAAGAGCTGCTTCGCATCTAACAGTTGTAGAAGAGGACATCGCGAGCTCACGCGACTCGATACCGCGTATAATGTTATGGGTTTCATACACTACAAAAACACCGACCAATATTATGTGCGAGAGAAATAGCGCGAGTTTCGACAGACAAACACAGACACTAACACTTCACTAACCTGCGTGGCCACAGAAAACTTTGCGGAGCTGAAATGTGTACACTGTGTGCTATCGTTGGCAGCACGACTTGCCCAGGATGATTCACCACGCATTTCAACGAAAACTTCGCGTCTCGCAAGAAAGAATGAAACTCAGTCTGGTCACGGCAGGCCCGGTTTGTTCACCGGTTCACGAAACGTGCAAAGTAGTAGTGTTCCTTTCTAGCCAAGGCGCTGACAATCGGGCTAGCACAGCCGAACTACGGAGCGGCTGCCGGTTTGTGATCTACTAACCCTCCTCCTGACATCTTGGGTGGAGGGGTAATGCTACGCGCCCGGATGGGAACGAGCTCCGACTTTTGAGGGGAACAGGCCAAGCTGCACTAACGTGCATAGGCGGTAGCGGTGTTGACTGCCTATCCTGAATGGCCCCGTCTGACCCTCGCGTCGTGCAGATGTTGATTTGCACAATGGCCGTAAATCGGGCTAGTTGGTTGTTCATGACCGTAAAATAACAGCGTAAGAAAATGACGGACGTTTGTCTTTGTGTGTTCGTCCGTCGTTTTTTGCGCTGTTACTTTACGATCAGATGTTGATGTCGTCTGCGTAAATCGCATGGGTAACATCGGGGATCTGATCGAGCAGCTGATGTGGTCTTGACATGACAATATTAAGCAGGATGGGCTACAGAACTGATGTAGAATGGAAAGCTGGGCTAGTTGCAATACTTTCTAGGCACAGCTGCAAAGTAAGCCGTGAAGTGATCGAAGCATTTCGCATTCAAAGAATGGGAGACGTATGCGTTAGCCATGGTTCGACTTCCTTAACAGGCAAGGAGTTTGCATATCTGTTTGGCACGGGTAATGTTGTCACAAGTTTGTTGTTTTTTCTTACTGAGGTGCACGTGTTGATGTTATGACATGTTTGACTTATGCGCATGTCTACCATGCTCGGCTTTGTTTTACTGTGTGTTGTTTTCAAAATAAATCTTTTCAGTCGCGAGACCATGCTCGTCCTGTGCACGCTGTTATTTAAGTCTCCGTCTTTTAGCGCTCATTAATCATGCCAGAGCTGATCCCCGGTCTGATCAGTTCTGAACTGATCCCTGAGGGTATCAGTTATGTCATCTGAATCGTTCTTTCAGCTGAATCGTGTCCGACCGGTGTGGCCTATCCCGATGGTGGCTGTTTTGTCGCGCAGAAAGAACCGTATGTAACTATACACGCGGCCACCGCAATGTGATTATGCGAGATTCTGCAGGATAAAATAGTATGCCACGTTATGAAACGCCCCTTTTAGATCAAGGGCGAAGATGGCCCTCGTCTGGGTACGCGACAGAGGGCCCATGACTTCCTCCTTGAGCTGTAGGAGCTCGTCCTGCGTAGAAAGATGTGCCCAAAATTTGAAACTGTGACTGGGAGAAGAATGACTGTCGTTCGAGTAAAGCTTGCAGACGCCATAAAAGCACGTGTTCCATTAGCTTTCCGACGCACGAGGCAAGAGGTATAGGCCGTAAATTTGCTATGGCTACGGGCTTGCCTAAGAAGCATTTTAAGTTCATATGACGCATGCCATATAAACATAGGGAAGAGAAAAAGAAGATCCGTTCGCGATCCCACTTGTCAGTAACACTAAATCTATAAATGACGTGAACAATAGCTGGGTAAAGTGAATGGACTGTTCTTCAACGTATGTTTGAATGTTTTTCCGAGACACACCAAGCATTATGCAAGAGTGCTGCGTGATGGCAACAGCAGGGTATTTCTTACGAGTTATGCAGAGCTTCCGCGTCTATATGACGCCACGGCTCTCACTTTCATTTGTTCTCACCTTCTTCGAGACAGTCTCCTCGACTTCGAAAAAATGAATATCGGTGAGGTCTTCGTTCAGTCCCCCTTCCCAGCGCCTGGACATCACCGAATAGTAGTGGCACTCGATGTTCGCTGGGCCTATGTCACAGACCTGGAAGTACAAAGATGCATAGCTGTATTTTCAATAACTGCATACAAGAGCGTTAGACACGCAGTAATCTTTCGTTAAGTCAATACATGGCGTCCCGCAGTACAGCTTATGATCAAGTGTTTAACGAAGAGTCAAACACTTGTCAAACCATAAGTTGGAAAATCACTAAACATATTGCCGCAAAGTAAATTCAGTAGCCCTCCCCCTATCGGGAAAATGGGGCAAGAGAAGCATGGCGTGCACGTGCCTGACTTAATACTTTTACTTATTTATTTCTCTGTTTATTTATTTACATATTTATGTATTTATTTATTTATCTCTTTCGTGCTATCATGAGCCCTTTCTCTTCCTGGAGGAATCCAAACGGCTCTGATTGGTCGCAGGTGAGGCGTGAAGGCGCGCCTACGCAGTTGGCACCGGAACTTCAGGTCATGCGTTAATATCCAGGCAACAATGAAATGTGGCTTCATGATGTGACACGTGACCTCCGTAAAAGATCAGATAAGCACAAACAGCTGATCACCGACACGATCGAGAGAGCATCAATTATTGGAAAACGGCGCATATTCGAGGAGCGCCTTTTATGGATTCGTTCCGACGACAGGTTTTTCGCGTAGGACAACTCCGCCACCGAAACCAAACTCAGAATAACCTTCCTTTGAAAACGAACGTTTGTCAAGGATAAAAGAAAAATTACTACGCGACGTTTCGGGCCTCGTATGGATCCATTGATAGCAATGAAGACAAGCACGGGCACGCTGCTATTTTTGGATGAGGTGGAGCGGCGGGCAGGTGCATATATCGAGAAAATCACCCTTCGTTCTGTTTATCCTGGCTTTAATTGACTCAATGCGATTCAAAGCACACGGGCAGACCAATGTTCTTAGGCGAAGAATATGGTAGCCGAGCCACAATCAATGCTTTTATGGGTTGTTTCGTGAAGTTCAGCTAAGGCGTTCGAGGCGGGGTGACGTCGTCGTTGTGCTGCTTCAAGGGCTGTTTAATATTTCCGCTCTCGCCGATGCACGGCCAATCACACTTCTTCCACAACACCGTGCAGGGAGTCAAACATGTCGTACCTCTTTCCAAATGTTGCGCGAGTTTCTGCGCATCATAAATTTTCACGAGCGCTTCACACCACCCTGTGCACAAGTTTACCGACCTGCCGCGTCATTTCTCCAAAAAACCGCCTGCCTTCCGCTGGTTCTCGTAGCATGAACATTCAATCCAGTAAGCCGAAATACGGTCGGCTGCTGAAGCGCTGCCGATTCATCCGCTGCACGACGCGCCAGCTGGCCTTGTGGCGAGCGCAGTGTAGCAGCGGCACTACGGCGCCAACTGAAGGCTGCTGGGCTGCCTCGCAAAGCGCCTGAAGCCTATAGAGCTTCGCTTCTGGAGTGAGATCTTCGCCACATGTATTGTGCTTTCAGGTATTTTCGATTCTTCCTTGAAGGGTGCATGCTTAATATTCTGACTGTCCATAAGTAGTTAACTACGTTTTCAAGGACAACAGTTTCTCGTACTCGAAACTTGAGTTTCGGCAAAGTTCCTTTCAAATTTTATGAGGAAATGCGCTACATTTGTGGGACCGAAATCGGGCAGCTGATACACGGTCGGCGCTGTGCTTGACGGTACAGTGGATTTCTAAGATCCAGCCGCTACCCAGCAAACCGACCCCAATCTGTAGCAACCCCAGGAAAAAAGGGCGCTTCCGCATTGAACAACTTCGGTCACGAGCGACGTATAAAGATAGCCGTCCGCAAGCGAATGTGCATAGGCCATAATAGAACTCTTTCGTTGGTGTCAAGGCGCCGTTTCCTGAACAACAAGGACCTGGAAAGCTTCTTTCGCCAATCCACGCTTCAAAAAAGTAGAAGCTCGTCAAACCGAACTGCGGGTACTACGCAAAACAAGTTTCAGTTATTCCGGCGCGCTGCAACTCGCAAGTACAAGCGAGCATCGCATGACATCGAGTCCGAAGCAAAGCCTCCGAAGTCCGTTCTCTAACGCCTAAATGCGTTAAAATCGGGTATATATATGCAATGCCAAAGCGATGAAGTACGTACACGAAGTACACGAAGTACATACACAATCAATTTACTTAGCTACGTATCTTACGATCACTGGTACAAAGCTCGCTTTATAGGGACGAATGGCGCCCCGGGGATTTTCGCTTTTTCAGTTGCATTCTCCTTTCATCTCTCGCTTCGAGTGCATTGGACTGTTTTATTACGCATCCTCAAATGGTCTCCTGATTGTTTTCTTCTCGAGGCGAATACACGTGTGGTGTATAAGGTTCCTTTTAACTGCGGCCGCTTCCACGTATAGGACAGACGTGCCGCTGTGTTAGAGATTAATGGAACATAAGAGATTGCTAACCGGAGGCTCACCTTTTTCTTACACTTTCTTTACATTGCCGAGAATGTAAGTGCACGTCAAAGTTGGATGCATGCGCAGTTTTGTACCGGCACAGGAACGAAGAAACACGATCAATGATTGAGGCATGGCATATCGATAGCAGTGATAGCACATGCGTGAGTTAATCGTCGATTAACTTGCATAAGAAGGAATTAAATGCCTTAACAATTATCTTTCATGTAAGCCCCCACGCGTGCCGGATTGATAGGTTCGCATATTGCACGGGCATGCGCAGATAAGATTTCGTTTCATTTTTTTTTCGCGCCGTTGTGCACCTTTACAGTTGTTAGTCGGCGTCTGCGGTGTCTTGACTTCCTTGTGTGTTTGCACGCCCTGCATGCCTTTTAGAATGAATTTGCTGTTCCAGCTCATATTTAATACATCTTGATGATATCGGCACGTGATAATACGCATGCTGCTTAACTCCTACATCCGATGCATATCCGCTCGGTAATACCGACACTGCACTGTGTTAATCCTTTCGCATTTCATGCGTAGATACATGCAGGTGCATCCGGATGTGTGCAGTATTTACGGCGTAAGAATAGTCAAGAAACGGCGCCGTGCTCTTTTTGTTTCGTGGTCCCACCGATACCACGGCGCCAACGAGCAACAGGCCAGTGAACAGCCGGCTCGCTCGGCGTACACACTTATCCTATAGTGCTCCGCACGCCCGCGGGGTGCTCTGGGATTGCTTGAAAAAGGTCTATTCTTAGTAATAAATGCGGCGAAATGAACTCGGATAAAAAAATAAAAATCATAGGCACCACAGCAGTAATCAACGGTGATGACGTTATGATTTAAGATTTCAACGTGCTTCATTTAAATCGGTACAATATGTACAGTGCTCACGGAATGAGACGTGACTTGAAAACTTCAAGTATAGTAACTCGTACGTGTAATCTTTCCACATAACCACTTTATGTCGCTTTATAAACAAAATGCGATGCTGGCTGTGGTGTAAGTTTATCAGCCAGTATTATGCCGATTTGATACGAGAAGGCGGCGGAAATGAAAGCACGTGCGTTACTTAGCTGTAGGTAGTTGCGTTTCATTCCGTGAGCAGCGCGAATTACTGTTCAATACGCAGTGTCTTAGAGCATCCGGCCCTGCCGTTGGAGGACATTATATCCCAATGTGTAAGTTTTTCGGTTTAGTAGTGACGTAATCGCATCCGATATACATGGCGCGAACAATTACACACGCTTTTGCCAGCAGTACAGAGGAAGGCCACCCACGTGTTTGTAGTCGAGAGGCAACTCGGTACAGTTGGGTAGCCGGTGGCCGTCTAGCGAGTACTTGGCGCACTTGCGAACTCGCAGCGACATCGAGAGGGCGACAGCCTTAGCTCCCTTATTCTGCGACAGTGAGTCGATGATGTCTCGCTTGATGTACTCGCTCTGCACACAGAAAGTGCGGACTTGGGTCAGCCTGCTGTCCATCGCAGTCGAAGGGTGGATGCAGGGAATGCTTCTCGATGTCACTGGCACACAGATGCGCACACATGTGCGCGTGAACGCACAGGTACAACACACACAAGCGCACACACGTGTGTACACTTCTTTTCGCTGACCATCTAACGTTTTCATTCTTGCCCCCCTATAGATACAGTCAAAATATCTTCAAGGCCCTTAGACGTCGAATATTTTTTTCAGCTTACCTCATTCGGATTGATTGAGGACCTTGTGAGCGGCTCTGTGATTGAAAATATACATTAATTTAACAATGGGTACATTTACGTGAACATTATTGACCCACGTTGTAAAAAAAGGGTTAATTTCACCATCGTCCTCGATGACCAAGCTTACGGTCAAGGGCAACCTCACTTGCTTCATCTCGTGGGACGCCACGTTCTGGTTATCTCGTTTTGGACGATGATCTGGTTATCTTGTTTTTTACGATGTTTTAGACGATGAATCCGTGACCGCATTAGCTCGCCTTAGAGTATTGCATCTGTGCAGCACTGCAGGGTACCTATGAAATGTGTGCAGTTTGCGAGACCCGTTGCCTGCAACCATTCTTGCGCAGTGTCTTATTCCCTGCAGATCACATCAGTACGGAGGCTACGATATGCTTGCTATGCTCTTTGCTTTTCAATAAATAATTTTCTTTGACTTCCTTTTCTGCTATAATACCTGGTCTGCTGCATTGCTGCTTGCGAGGTTTTTGTCATCTCAACAGGGGCCCCTTGCACCATAATATTCCATTCTCGTACCCAGGCAAACCAAACGCATATTATCTACCTTTTTGAGGGGGTCGCTCAACCAAGCGACCGCCCCGGAAAGGTGTTGGTCCCGGGTGCGATTCCCGGACCAGGACGAATTTGACGGCAACTACGAAGCTTTCTTTCTGAGAAATCCGCATGGATTGCATTGTGGCTTGGTGCTACAAACGGGTAGTTGTTAACTTGTCTTTCTTAAAAGTGTTCAATGTTGTAGACTCACTCTGTTCTCAAATTCGATAGTAATGTAGCGTAGAGGATCCCCGTGACGGCAGCTGGCTTTCTGACCGTTCATGAACATTTCAAATTGCACAATTGCTGTAGAAAGGCAAAAATTACTCACGACTGGTGTGTCGTTCTTTTTCTTCATGAAGAAGTTAGTGAAGTACGGAGCGGTGAAGTACGTCGCACGGCCGAAGACTCTGTATACGAAGACCAGCGAAGATTTCCTGCGTTAGACAGTACCGAGGACGCATTACTGAGGCGACGCTTGAAATACTAACCGCAATGAAAGAGGAAAAAGAAACGGTTCAGGCGAGAGACAGGACACACACGAATGAAAATGGCAAAAGAGCAAACATTCTGGAGTAGGATAGAGTTCGATTAAGGTGTTCAGTGTGCAAACTGCCGCGTCAGCAATTGGATGAGCGCTATGTCGATGCGCATATAAAAGAACTTCTCTAGGCCGTAATCATGCACATTTTATTTACCAGAAGCAAATCTGCAGAGATCTTAAAGGGACACTAAAGAGCAAAACGATTTTTTTCGCATTAGTAAAGTAGTCTTCCACGGTACCAAAAACACCACGCTTGCTGCGAGAAGACGCTTAATAAGCGAGAAAACGCGCAAAAAGAAAATACAGGTGGCGACGCCACCTTGGAATTCCCGCACCATTTGCCATGACGTCACATATTTTTGACGGCGCCTGCTTGGGCCTACATAGTTCATAATCGGTTAAAACGAAGTACATTGTCATCTGAGGGGGCCAAAGACTTGACATAACGAGTTTGTGGAAATTTCGTCGAGCCAGTGGCGCCAAAATACGTTAAATGCTCTTTGAAATCTTTTACGTCACGAATTCCAAAGTTCGGTGCGAAATATAAAAATGAAACATTGAACTTGGTTTTCTCCTCTAATAATAAACCTATGGTGGTGAAATAAACTACAAAAGAGTTCTCCGAGCACACTTTATCAATCTAAACCAATTCATTGTTTCTCTTCAGTGTCCCTTTAATGCGCTAACTTGTTTCTGTAATGTTTGTGACAGCGATGGTTCTTTAATGCCGGTGGTTTAATTGCTATCTATTGGGAAGGGACGCAACGTTCGGCACTGCCACAGCGCAGAAAGGCGCTACGGCCGGGTTTGTCGACTCAGTGACACGGCGAAGAAAAGGCACCCGAGGCAGGTTGTCAACAAACACAGGTTTTAAATATTAACCGAAGATGCAGCGCAGTGCGACAACTCATACTGGAATAATAGCAGCGCAAACTAACGGGCCACAGAAGGGGAACACAAACAAGCGCTTGTTTGTGTTCCCCGATTATTGGTTTCTTTGTTTCTAACAGGCTGAGGCTTGTTACCGCTGATGAAGATGAGTGTTTCATTGTTCTGTCTGAAGAACGATACGCTTCAAAGGCGTCCGTTGCTATCGGGAAGAACATCAAAGAAGTTTCAGAAAAACGAGCTGCGGTTAAGAAACGAGCCATTGCTTTGCTGGAAGCTAGCAACATGTGTCGACTTGTATCTTCAGTGAAAAGAGCGAAAAAAAGCTGCATTGGAATAATTTTTTTCAGCAAAAACCTATAAACAGGACACCCCTTTTCGAACGATAATCACGGAACGAGGCACTTGGCAACATGAAGGTTCAGTTTTCCTCCTCTATCACTTGTCTGCCTCGATTTTTCAGGACCCTTTCCTTGTAAAAGGATCTAACCAGGTTGTCGAATTCTTAGCAACCAAAAAATGCCTATTAGCAGTGGTTTTAGCATTGATGTAGTCGATTTGTTTTACTCAGTACCACACCATGAACTTATGAAGTGTGTAAAAGAGTTCATCACGCAGGAAAATGACGAACTTTCATTCAACAAATGCATGATGTCTGTTGATAGCTTCACGGAACTACTCCTTTTTTACTTGAATTCTACTCTTGTAATGTGGGGCGAAAAGTTTTACGTTAAAAATTCCGGCATTTGTATCGGCTCTCGTGTAGCACCCGTCCTGTGTGATATATTCAAAAGTTATTTTGATAGGGCCTTGAACACGGCACTGAGTAGCCTTATAATTAAAGCCTTCAGGTATGTGGAGGATTACCTCGTGCTTGTCGATTATGCTTCCATACAAGAGAACCGGGCTGAGATCAAAGAAATATTCGAGCAAAACGGGGCATGGATTGCATTTCACGCATGAGGTTCCGCAAGATAATATATTACAGTTTCTTGATCTTCAGCTCTCTTTTCGTGCAGATCACTTTTGCTGGTCCTTCTCTCCCCTTTCAAAGAAACCAATTTTACACTATTCTTCTTCGCATTCGAAAGTAGTCAAATCAGCATGATTGATGCAGCGCTAAAAACGGAGACGAAAGGAACACAGAGTGCACAAGACCGGCGCTGTCTCGCAACTGAAAGATTTATTTCGAAAAAAAAACAAAAACAAAGCAGGGCATAGCAGACATGCGCATAAGACAGTAAAGCAAATTATTGAACAACAACACGTGCAATTCTTAAGAACAAATTCAAACACCTCACTTGACATCGCATGAGCCAAGCAGATAGGTAAACTCCTTGTCTTTCAAGAAAACCCATGGACGGCTGACGCATGCGTCTCCGTTTCTTTTAATGTGAAAAACCTCGATAACTTCACAGGTTACTTTGCTACTGTGCCTAGAAAGCACTTCCGCATCTACGAAGACCGAAGAACAGCCACAAGTATTACAATACGATGCTAGATGGAATGTGTTACGCTTTTTCAAGGACTGATTATGTTCCTTTAAACGAATGTTAATACACTTGCCGCTTTGTCCCACGTACACTAATTTGCTTTATTGTCTTATGCGCATGTCTGCTATGCCCTGCTTTGTTTTTCCCGTTTCTTTTTTTCGAAATAAATCTTTCACTTGCGAGACGGCGCTCGTCCTGTGCACTCTGTGTTCCTTTCGTCTACGTTTTTTCTACGGCCGCATTTCCTAGCTCCGAAAGCTCTGGCAACGACTGCTGCTCAGCCTCACCATGGCCTATCCTTATGGAGCCGCCAGCAGACCTTTCCGCGGCTGCACCCAGGAAAAAAATGGCGGACGCGCCCGGTGTTGCCGGAGCATCAAGCATTATGGATGTCCAGGGTGAAGTCAATTACCTTTTTCGTAACTCTTCCGCCACCTTGCGGTATTCTGCAGGACCCATTTCCTGTATTCTGAATATGTTTTCTGCCAGCCCCCATGTCGTCGTGGTTCTCACCAAGAACTCAACTATCGCGACATCGAGTCTCACGCCGGCTTTCGCCGTAGCCTTCATACTGTATTGTCTACTTGCTCACAGCTGAAAAGTTAACCCTAATCTTCTAAGCTATTTTAAAAGGTACTATAAAGGCGCTAATAACCATTCGAATGCTCTCCGTACGAGAATTCTTTCTCTCGAGTATTTTTAAAGTTTGTGTAACCGATTTAGTGCATCATTTATTGTATGATGGCCAAACCTGTTCTTTTTTTCTCTTCAGTGTGCTTATACAGGCTTCTATAACTTGGGAGCTCCATTATACACTGTATGACAGCTAGGAGATGCAAGCGTTCTGTTCTTTTCTGCTTGCCTCATGTAATTCCAAGCAGGGCCCGCATGGTATAAAAAGAAATTAAATTACTGCAGAAACCAAATAACGATGGCTCTTACAGTGAATGCGTAAAGCATTGTCGTAGTACAGTTGTTTATGAAGTGTTTATGAAGGTACTTATCTGCACCCACATTCAAAAAGGCAGTGATCAAACGTCACATCATCAGCGTTGTTCAAACGTGATGACTTGCATGAAGTGAATTGTCGAATGAACCACAACCGTTGTAGATAACTGCACGAGCGCCGGAACGCGCTTGCTTGCATGAAGGACCATCTCAACGTGCTTTTCCGCCTGATGAAGTACGCGCCTGCAGCGCAGTTAATAACTATCGGGAACTCGTCGCGATTAAAATGTATTTCATGCCGGTACTGATGCTTTTGTCGCACTGACAAGCTGCATGACTGTCTCCAAGCGCTTCTCCCAAAAGCCGAGAAAGACGAAGTCTCTCGAGAGAGCTAGCCACCTGCAATCATAGGCTTTTGCCTTGATAAGAGCTCGTGTCCTTAAAGGGACTCTAAAGAGCAAAACTATTTTTCTCATATTAGTAAAGTTTTCTTTCACGATACCAAAAAACGCTGTGCGCTTGCTGCGAGAAGACGTTCAGTAAGCGAGAAAACGCGCAAAAACAAAATGTGGGTGGCGACGCCACCTTGAAGTTTCCGCACCATTTGCCGTGACGTCACATGATTCGACGGCGCCAACTAGGGACTACGTAGTTCCTAATCGGTAAAAATGAAGTACATTGTCCTCTGAGGGGGCCATAGACTTAACATACCACGAATGGGGTAATTTTGCTGAGCCAATGGCGCCAAATTACGACAAGTACACTTTGATATCCGTGACGTCATGCGGGGAGATTTGGGCGCGAAATTGAAAAATGAAACCTTGAACTCGATTTGCTCCTCTATTAATAAACCTATGATGGTGAAATTGACGACATTAGAGTTCTCAGAGCACAGTTTATCGACCTAGGCCGATTAATTGTTTCTCTTTAGTGCCCCTTTAAAGCAACTCAGTAGAACAATGGTGTGGAGTTTTAATAATTGACGTAATATACGAAACTAATGTGCGAGAATTAAAATTTGCAAGGTTTATGCTTACTAATTTTTATTTCAGTAACAGTTATATGGACACCCAAGGCGCATTTTGCCGTCGGCGTCGCTGTGAACTCCGTATAAAGTGTAAGGACGATAACGCCGCCCCCCGTATGTTGTATGTGCGAGTGAAAGAGTGCGAGTGCAGCCGCGGCTCCAACGGAGGGGACACGCACCGGCCGTTCTCTGTCGCGCGATGAGCCCATGGGGAGGGGGAGCTGCCTAGCTGTCGTGCGTATTTCGACAGGGAATAACAGACGGTTCCCGCATTCGGTACGCACTGGATTCCCACCATTCAGTTGGCGTTCAAGCAACGGAGAGCACGAAGATCAATTTGTTCTCTGCGGCGGCCGTCTTTCTTTGCGCCAACGTTTTGTGGAGTTCTAGTGGGCTCTAGCCTCACTATGTACTATAATTGACAATTGTGGCGGTTTGGGCGTGTTGGTATGGCAGGGCATGACCAATAAATTCTAAGCGAAGAAACAGAAGAGGACAAAGAGCACGTGTGACACACAGGCGCTGTGTGTCATACGCGTTCTTTGTCCTCGTCTGTTTGTGCGCTTAGAATTTATTCGTACTGTAACATTCCTATTTGTTGCTATCTCATTCATTGATGCGCTCTTGCGACTTAACTATGTCATTTCATAAATTTTCAAATATCCGGTTTAAGCATCATTTTCCCTATTTTCCTGTACCATTTTACGACTGCGTGCTAGGAGAGACGATCTGTAATGAACGTTGAAGGCTAGCAATCACAGTCATGTGGAGAAACAGATATTTTTAAAGGTGGCCAAGAAAAAGGTGGAAATTCCTTGCCTCCCTCTCTCACATTCGGGAAAATCAGAGGAGAATAAGATGATAGGACAAAAGACGCGAACAATTGCCTCGTCGGCAATGCTGCCGTCTGTTGAGCGAGGCCTATTGCACTTCGTCCACTTACGTTGCAATGTGCTGGACCAGACTTTTGAACACGTTCGGAGATCCGCTGTATGATTCATGCCTGTAGAGACCGTGGTAATCTCGCATCTCGTCCGACAGTACCTGGGAGAGAAAGTATTGCTCCCGGATATTTGTTGAACTAACTCAAGAAGGAGACCTTGTACGTAATACCATAACCCACATACATAATGACTCTGTCACTTTTTCTGGAGCGTCACAGGATAAAACAAAAGCGCTGTAGTCTTTCTTAAACGATGAAATTACCCTATCGAGAACTCTCATATGAAATATATGCCTCGTATCCAATAATCTCGTATGAACATATAAGAATCATATGTGTTCTCGTATGATCATACGAGATTATTGAATTTGTGTCATACGTGTTATATGAGATTTTTTGATAGGTATCTATAGCAAGAAAAAGTTAATAGAGATCTGCACTTACAATTAGGATGCATCGTGTTGATTACGACTGTCATACTGGTGCTTTACCGCTATTCGCTATTGGAACTTAAATGGCACACAAAGAAGTTCCACTGTTTTGCTGCAATAACAAGAGGATTGCCTTAACATCATTCTGGCGATGTAAATTATTGCCAATTACCCTTCACTTCTCTAAACACAATATTTCTCTGCGTAACTGAAAACATATAAAGGCAGGAAATATCCTAGAAAGCGATGTTTGGCGTGTTGTTCCGTCGAAATAAGCGGCGAATTCAATTGAGAACGAGTGGTTGCAAAATACTTCAACCGCGCGCAGTCACGACTCCTTACGTCACATGATAACTCCTCGACTGATTCAAGAAGTAATTTCTAACGTAGAGGCTTCCGCGGAAATTGAAATCAAGAAACATAATGAAGGTCGGGCTTTCCGCAATTCTGAAGCACACTGCAAAAAAAAAAAAAAAACCAATTTTCAGCACACATGCACAAGCATTATTTGAACCATCAACGTGCGACGCTCAGCACAGTGCTGCACCGTAAGCATTGACGTTTGAAGCAGCTTCTATTGCGGTAGTGGAGTCATTTAGGGAAACAACACATTGGGGTGTTTCAGGTACATCGCCGCAATGGCAGTGGCAGATTCTGATTTTATACTCTCTCGCAATGAGATTATGCTGAGAGTTCACGGCTTTCTTCTTGAAACTGCCTTCAATAGAGGCGCCGAAGTGGAATGTTATGCTCAACTCGATGAGTTTATTTCGTACTAAACTCTACGACCATTCGACATAGCTTGCGAATCACGTGTCCTATCGCCATGGCTCCCGGCACATTTTTTAAACTGGCCCACCGACTTAGGAGATAGCCTCGCGAGGACATTTCTGTTGCCTGTGTAAAACTCAGTTGCGCTTGTCCTGTAGAGGTCATGTTATTGAGAACGCGCTGATGTGTGGATCCAGCGGCCACGATGGCGCCAACCATATTTCGTTAGTGATTTTAACACGAAAGTGTTTTATGCCGTGGTCCACCAAGGCTTTCATGACGCATTTCCGTGACGGAAATACGTCAGCAAAATTAATGCCATCAAATGGCAAAGAAAAAAATTAAGAAGAAGTTCCGTTCAGAGGAGTCGAAGCCATGACTATCAGTCCGCGAGGATGGCTGGCTGGCGTTTACCCATTGAGCTACCGCCAAACACATAGCGGAGGCTACATGAACGCGCCTTTTATCTTTCACACTTTTCGCTCATAGTGCTATTGAATGAATGAATAGATGCTATGAGCGTCCCATTTATAACGGGGCGGTGACATGTGTGCCACCAGGCTCGAAAAAAAAAGCGCCGTTGCTACGTCCATCCCATTCGGCGCGTTTCCAATTAACGTGCAATTTTGTCAACCCTTTAACACACCGCGAGGCTTTAGCGCAAGCTTCGCTCATAGCATCCATCTATATCGAAAAATAGCTCTCCGATGCTCGCCTGGCTGTCGCACCGCATTCCCCGCCTGCCCTGTGAGAATTAACGGCCAGGCCTGAGGGAAGACACGACGCGCGTAGCATTTCTCTTCGCGTTTCACGACGCTTTGAAGGAGCGCATATCGAGTATCAGTGTTTATGATGTGCTTGTTGATGCCAAACTTGCGCGGGATTCACCACATGTGGTGTCCACGTATATGTTAAGAACCTCAGCTACCGCAATGATTAAATCATGATAATGGGCGTTTGTCGTTAGTCGCGCGGGATTCACCATATGCAGTGTCCAGGTCTTAAGAACTTCAGCTACCGCAAGGGTTAAATCATCATCATGGGTGTTAGTCATCGGTACGGAGATGTGCCACTAGGCGTCAACGTGAGTGCGTCCAGATGAAGCGCTGCTATAACTGCCAAACAGTATACATTGTGCAAGCTCTCATATACGAAAGCACTATAGACGATAAATTAGTTCTGTGACGACACGTTTCACTTTCGCGTTATACCGATTCGTATGACAGAGAGATCAGCCGTTTTTTTTTCATATGAAACGCTGTTTTGTAACTAGATATTTGGTTTCAGAAAAGGCGGCGAGTGTTACGGACGTCATGTATTTTTGCTGAGAAGTTACAAGGCGAGGCTGACGTGGTACTAGTATCGGAAATCTCGGAAGAACAATAAAGAAACGTTCACTTTCCATGCAAGTAGAAGACCGTCCATTTCGCCAACAAAGAGCTTCTGTAAGCGCCAAAGACAGGTAACACGGACGTCAGAACAGGTCCGTGATACGTGTCTTTCGAGCTTAAAGAAGCTATGGATCAGCACCAACTAGACCGATCTCGGTGCTCGCCAAAAAATTACACGATCTCCCGCTAAAGAGGACCATGAGGCGATGCGAAGCAGCGTTTCGGCATGTCGAGCCCGCGTTTCAAAGCGGTAGTCAAGAAGGGGAGAGGGGGAGTGGAGAGGAGGTGTGTGGAGAGGGTTTGCGCATGCGCAGTAAGGGTGGTCACGCCGCACACCAGACTGAACTACGCCATAAGGTGCTTCGCATCTAATAAATACTTGCCGAGATGCTTCGGCCGACTGACCAGCCAGTAGTGTTCACTTAGAGAGGCACTTACGTCGGCGTCGGACTTGACCTCCTTGACGTCAGCCTCTCGCAAGCCTCGGTCGGTGAGCCCCACTCCGTCGGCGTTAATGTCCGTCACAATCTGGAGGATTCCGCGAACGATGGCTTGCGGCCGCGCCTGGGGGTTCTTGGGTCGCAAGGCGCTGCGGTTCACCATAAGGATGAGGCCCTTGGCCGGTGCCAGCTGCATCCGTTTCATGACCGCCGCCTTCTGCGTCGCTGCCAAAGATGTCGCGTATTTCAGCCAACCGGATGCATCGACAATGATGACGCTTCGCATCCGAAGTTTCGATAGGAGGACCTACCTAGCCTTTGACAGGTTCTCCCATCGACACGTCGGCCCACCTTTCTGAAGTACTCTCGTGCTCGCTAAACCAATCCGCACTTTCTATTTCCATCTGTCGGCTCCCACCTTCACTTTAGATTCCTGTCTGGATATAGTTATGTGAGCAATATTTATTGGCCTATGTGTATGTTTTGTTCTTTAGTGCACGTGAAATATTCTTTGAGTAAAATCGTATGGCGACTTGAAATTTGCCGAGATTTATGTAGCAGATGGTACACTGTTTTATTTCTGCATTTTACTCTATTCGGAAGCATTACCGTAGCAAAAAGTGACATTTGCGCAGAGTATCGACGCATATTCGCACGTAGCTTACACATTTGCACATTTGCGTGGTAACATGATGGCGCATTGGGTAGAAGAAGGTATTTCCCATTCTCAAACGACCACTTAGTACACAACCTCCTAAAAATTATGTACAACTTCTGAAGTCTAACGGACGTGCCTGGTGCCTCTTAACGCGGCGTGGCTGATTTATCTGGGGCGTCTTTAATTTCACGTCGCCTTCATTATCGGTGTCGTACAGACTTCTCCCGACTCCTGTATTTCTTAGTCATCTTAGACTACTACCCTCCTGTTAACTCTAGCTGTTTAATACCCAGACATCGCGTTTTAAACCCGTAGTGTTCTCATTGACAAGGAGTATGTCTAAACTGAAAACGCCATTACTCACGACTGCTTACAACTCAATGGACATTAATCACACTGAGGAGCAGTATTTCATATAACTTATTGCTTGCTGGTTCCTCAAAGATCAATGCTACACTAATATAGATCTAGAGTGCTTACAATATTTGAGGTACCGGAGTTCACCATGCAAGTGTGGGTAGATACCTATAGATGCGGAGTTTTGCTGAAATTCAACCTACATACAAAAAAATCTGCTTCGATTAGATCCTCCACCGCAGTTGGACAGGGGCTACGAGATGCCTAATTCGCTGTTCATGTGGTTTATTGTGACTGAGCATTTCATCAGTATGGCGACATGCTTTTCGGACAGGAGAATGCGATCTGTCGTTAGCGCGGCTGGTCAGCGTAGGTGCCACCGTAGTTCTACTTGTACTGCGTAGCTCTATTGGCCATCGACAGGTCTATCCATGGAGTTGGGAGCTCGCTTCAAAAATATTGTATACTGTGCTACAATAAATATGACAAAATATTCACAACAGATATCACAAAAATATTGTTTCACAATAAAAGCTAAGGGCTTCCACCAAGCACTCATCGTTGGTGAAGGCACAGAACGGGTAGTAGGTCCGCGCGCGGTGGTTTAAATTCCATACCAAATGGTGCAAAACGAAAAAAAAAACAACAACCTTGGAGTGTGGTAAACGTTATTTACTTGACATATGAACAACGCATGCAAAATGTTTGCGAAGTAATAATCAATGTCACGTAAATTCAAGGACATCACTTTTTTTTTCGCGCCCTTTCTGTGGACCTGTGAGCGTATTTTATGTCCACAAACTCACTTAGCTTCACCGCTGTGGCCCTAAAAAACCCAGGAATCTGAGTGAGTCCGTCTCAGCAGAAAGTTCGTTGAAGTTAATCCAGGAAAACTAGAGTTCCTGAGCGTTTGATAATGAGCGAGCCACATGAGCCTGAGTGATCATAGTTCGGCAAAGTTTCGTGCATTTATGCCTTTCTTCATTCAGTGATTTACTTACGTTAACCACAGGGCCTCGAGAATTAACGAAGAATATGGAGCACACGGGAACACACGATGTAGGCTTTGTTCTGAATTTAGAGTGGCAGCTCAAACGGTGAGAATGTATCGCTACCGGACGGAACAACAAAAGTCAAGCAATTGCCAGAAAAGGATATAACTGCATACTTGCAACATGATTAGCTACATAATACTGCACTTAATTCTTCTTAAAGCATTGTGAAACATGAAACAGCGGAAAGAGAACATGATGATCCTGGTAAATTGTTGCAGTTCTGTGAGGGGTGGTGTATATATTACTCATAACAAGCATGCTATTCGCTGCGAGATCGAGGGGAGTCGCCGCCTGGCGGCTACTGGCTGAACCGCGCCTAGTGTGGATGGCTCCCTGCGTCGTCTGCTAGCCACCGCGTGTTTGCATGTGCGCGTACGTCATGCACGTCCTCAAAGGGCCGTTTGTTCCGTTGTGTCACCGCAAATTTAAATGTTTGTACGTATGCCGAGCACGATGTACAGAATCATTTGGCCTTGCTAGGCTGTATATGGACTGTAATACGATCAGTGAGTGCACTTGTCGAGAGTGCTGTGTATTGTGGTCATACCCTCCGTTCGCCAGAATCAATTCAGCGTGGGTGCCTCTTTCTGGTTCAAACACATCGCAAAGGCGTCGTCCAAAGCATGAGTATTAAATATCGTGCGAATGCAGCGTTGTAGAGTGGTAAACAAAAACAAGGCTCTAAGCATGCCCCTGCGCGTCAAACTTGTTAGGCGCATAATTGCCTAACTGTCTGTTGTCGGTTACGCGACGAGCTTTAGATGTGCTTAAGATGTCCTTTTATTGTACAGGCGTGGTTCCACTACAGAGTAATATTTATGACAAGTGAAGTCTGACTTTTCGGTACATAAATAATCCCCTAAAAATACCATGAAATGGATTTACACGGACGTGATCAAACTGATTTACCGCGTCTGGTTTTACCTTGGGGCAAAATGCATGCAAAAACACCGGTGTACTTTTATATAGGCTCGCGTTAAAGAACCCGAATGGTCAAAAATTATTCCAGACGGCGTGCCTTACGCTCAGATCTTGCTAATTTCACGCAAGAATTCATCTTTATCTATTTTTACATTATCTCCGGCTATTGTGTGGGGTTATTATAGATTGATGGGAGGCAATGGACAGTTGTTTTGAAAAAGAAAACTTTTGTCCCATAAATTAACCACCCCTTTGCTGCATCACTGTCATGCAGGTAATCAGTCGAAAAAAGCTCTGTGCTGAACTGTTACCTTATTACACTGTTACTGGAATAAAAACGAGCGCCTACGTGTGAACTATATTCATAGTGCTAAAGCTCTGTCGACCACGTAGCTTTTCGACGAAATTTACCATCAGCTGTCCTATATATCATGGATAACTGGGTAAGCAAAAATAACGGTGCGTATTAGTCCACACAGTTCACAAAGTGCTATTCGGTAGCTAGGTGAGCACGAAGTAAATGCGTAATTAGCTCACTTGCGCAACAGCAGTGCGTAGTAGGCGGAACGCAAGCTAAACACGTACCAATAAAACAGCAAAACCGTCATATAGTGCAAAAACGCAGACTGTCGCCGAGGACGAGCATCCCGTTCATTGACACGTTGCGCTCCTCGCACATGTAGTGCTTCGGCAATGGAGAATGTACATATTACCGGTAGGTTGCACTCAAACGTGTTTTCTCAAACCGCCCACAATGAAGCGCCGCTGTGTAGTTTGTATACAAGCCGCCGGCCGCCTCTTCACACTAGCGCGGCGACGGTGCTGCCACCTGTAGCCAGATCTCGGGGCGAGTAGCCACAAAGTAAAATTTGCGAGTGTGAGTGAGCTTGGATCACATTATCGAGCGATGAAACATCGCTAAGGGTTGCTGCGACAGCAGTGACATCCTTAGGGCCCCTGCACCATAGGTCGGCAAAAAAAAAAAAAAAAAAAAAAATGGAGCTCACTCAGACTCACTCAAAAAAGATATTTTGCTCTGAGGGCTCACTCGGACTCAGACTCACCAAAATTTTCCTCAACTGGACTCGCTCGGACTCAGACTCGCTAAACTTTTTCTCAACCGGACTCACTCAGACTCAAACCCACCAAGATGGTACTCAGATGGACTTACTCACACTTAGCCTCACGGCTTCACCTGAGTCTGAGTGAGCCTTAGTGAGTCGACTCATGAGTGTGTTGGCGTAAAATTAGGTTTTTTCGATCTTGGTGTCAATGCTCTTAAATGCCAATTTTGTGACATAATCGGTGCGCTACGATGCGTCTTTGGATCTTGTAGATTCAAATACAAGTTTTCAGTGGTTTCAATCCAGTACGGACATTTTTGTGAAATGCACTACTCACACGAGATATTTTTATGAAGCAGTTCCCATTAAAGAGTTTGCTGGGGGAGGTCATGGCAACCCTTCCCCTAACCGCTCCTCTGATCAATAAAACTGTCTCAATAAAACTATATATCTCAGCACACTATGCTAGTGTGCTGAGATACAAAATGCAAGCCAATATAATGCTGATAGTAACGCTGAAGATGAGTAGACAGGACCATAAGTTGGCAAGAAAAGGTGGAGCTCACTCGGACTCACTCAAGAAATATATCTTGAGCTTCGGACACACTCGGACTCAGACTCACTAATATTTTCCTCAACTGGACTCATTCAGACTACGACTCACTAAAATTTTCTTCAACCGGACTCACTCGGACTCAATCTCACCAAAATATTACTCACCCGGCTCACTCAGACTCACGGCCCGATCTGAGCCTGAGTGAGCTTCAGTGAGTCGACTCATGAGTGAGTTTGCCGACCTGTGCCATGCACTGTACACTGCGTGCGTTCGCATTAATAAAAGCATGGTTGATCACTCCGTCATAGGAATAGGTATAACACGAAAGTGAAACGCGTCTTTACAAATGTAGTCCGACGTTCATTGCATTGATAAATTAGAGTTTGCACAATGTGTGCTGGTGTTTGGCGGCTATAGCACCGCTTGATGTCGACGAACCTAACTTGACGCCTGGTGCAACATCTCCATCATGAAGACTGATAATCAAGATTAAACCTTTGTGGTAGCTGAACCCGGACACAGCGCACAGTGAATCCCGCGTAATGATGGCATCAACAAGCACGTAATAAACACTTACTAGTACTCGATATGCGCTCATGGAAAGCGACGTCATTTGAGGAGAGAAGCGGCAATGTGTGCGCTCTCGAATAATTGGGTAACCTAGACTTTTGCTCATGCATAGACTCAGGGGCGTAGCCAGGGGGGCGGAGGCACACCGGGCCCGTGCCCCCCCCCCCCCCCCCCGGAATATTTTTGCCATGGCACACAGAGCTCAAAGTGACACTCGATCACATCTGCCTGCCTGACCCCCACTTCAGATCAAGGAGGTGCCCCCCCTCCCCGAAAAAACTTTCTGGCTACGCCCCTGTATAGACTACCGCACAGCGCTTCAGGAACGCGAAAGGCAGAGCTCGTACTTGTGCCGTGAACGCGCTAAGGCGTCCCGCTGCCCGCTGGCGTGTCTCACTGCGAGAAAACATTCATCAAACTGTATTGAAACGAAATTGAGTGGGAATTGGGAGCCCGCCTCCACGGCGCCTCGTAGCCAGCGTTGAACGAACGAACGCTGGGATGGAGGCGCCCTAGCGCTGAGACTACCGAAGCGCGTCCTGTCGGCGCCCGTTAGTGTCATCATGCAGTACTTCACTTCACCTCTCCAAGACGGCGACACCGTCCCAGGCCAACAAGGTCACTGTGAAAGGGAGAAGGGGTGAAAGGCGCGTTTCTAAAGGCTCATGCATGAGCGTCGCTGGCGTAGTGGTTAAAGCGCCCGACTCCCATCTTCGCGGACCGAGAGGTCGCGGGCTCGACCCTTAGGTCATCCAAATGAAGAAAAATTTTTCTTCCGTATTTCTTTGTCATCCGCATTTTACTCACATATTTGCGTGACGAAAAGACGTCAGTGTAGTCTTGACGGACCCCGCCATAAAACACTTTCCTGTTAATAACAAGAAACAAAAGCCAGAGTTTAGCCGCATGGGTGAAGTAGTGAATGTAAGAGCAACAAATGGGAACGTAATACGAAGTAAAGCAAGCAGATAACTTCTTCAGCATCCGACCTGGCGTAAGGAAACCTGGCCGCTGCAGCAAGGGAAGCGGTCGCGTGCTGTTCATCGCTTCAACGCAACTTCAGCGGCAAGAACACCGCACGTACATTGGTATGAGCCGTTTGCCCATCCCTGTCAAAAAATCACACCATCTCCCGCTAAAGGGGACCATGAGGCGATGCGAAGCAGCGTTTCGGCATCTCGAGCCCGCGTTTCAGAGGGGGGAGTGGAGAGGGGAGAAGGAAGGGAAGAGGGGAGGGAAGAGAGAAAGTAGTAGAGGGGGTGTGTGGTGAGGAGGTGTGTGGAGAGAGTTTGCGCATGCGCAGTAAGGGTGGTCACGCCGCACACCACCACCACCACCGGATTGAACTCCGCCATAAGGTGCTTCGCATCCAATAGCGCGCGTGCGACCATGCCAGGCAGCGTTCAATGTACTCGGACGCAAGCGAAGCCAGGCAATCCCCCCCCCCCCCACCAACCGTCCAGAATCCCCATGGGCCTTTCGTACGACGGGACACGGCCGGGCTAGACTGGACACGGCCAGTCTAGCCCGGCCGTGGACGGGAGGCGGTGGCGCGTTTCCTCTCCGCTTGTGCCGCGATCGTCGATCGGTGGCGCTCGCACGCTTTCACTCGCACATAGAACATGCGGCGCGGGGGTGACGTTACCTTCCTTGGACCTGACGCGCAACTTCACTGCGGCGCCGACACCGACGGCAGAAGTGCGCCGGGAGTGTGCATATAATTGCTGCCACAATAAAAGAAAAAAAAGGAAAAACATGGCTGATCCCTCTGTCATAGGAATCGGTATAACACGAAAGTGAAACGTGTCTTCACAGACGTAGTTGAGCGTTTGTTGTGCATTCTTTCGCCCCAAGCGCGAAGGAATGAATGCTACAGCATCAAACTGTAATGTTACGCGAAGAACGGCAATCCGCTCGAAACTTGCAATGCGCTGCTCAAGCAGAAAGGACGCGCGGAACGAACATACACAGGATGAGCGCGAACTGTAACAGTTGTAACTTATTTCTGTGTGAGCAGCGCGCTCCTTTCGCAAAAGCGGCCGCTGCGTGAGCGAGGTGACCTTCGTACTCTCAACGCAAACTTGCAGGCAGAGCGCAAGACGTACAAACCACCGAGATCACGAGATAAGCGCCCGCGCGAGCGACCACGCCCTGTCGAGGCGCGCGCTAATCCGCGTGGGGGACGACTTTTAAAGCGCGCTCTTCAAGCCCTTCGCGCCATCTCGCTAGTGATAACGAAAACATGCTGTACCGCCTATCTCTGAGTACCGCCACCGGCAAATGGTGTACATAAAATAGCTCGCCGTTAGCATAGCAGAGAACATGCCGTCTGTGGCGGAGTGGTTTCGCGCGGCGCGCTGGCGATCGAGAGGTCGTAAGTTCGATTCCCGGTGACGGCACTTTTTCTTATAGCTTTTTCTTTGCCATATGTTAGTCTTTATATTTTACAACGTCATATCCGTGACGGAAATGCGTCAGTGGAGCCGTGGTGGACCCCGGCATAAAACACTTTCGTGTTAAAACATCGAGCAAGGGAACACGCGGTCGCCTTCGCGTTCTCCCACACTGCGCAGTATCTGCACCTCCTCTACTACTGCCCCCCCCCCCTAACTTGTGTACGTCACCATGTTTACCTGGGGTACTGTTGCTGCATCTGCAACCGGAAAACCCCAAGTTTCTTGAAGTCTAGACTGCTCAAGGCATCGCATCGATGCCTCTCCTCTCTCATTGGCTGCTCGTTCTGTTGAGATGGTCATCGTGGGGACACAAACTTTCTCAGTCCTCAGTTTTTTTTATAAATTTCACAATAAAATCTTTAAGGACACAGCACGCTGTTCGACTTGGGTGCAAGCAAAAGCGTAAGTGGGTAGGCCTTGAAGCACGGCAGCCTGACGCACGCCGTCTTACCCGGTGCCATGTATAGGGCAGCGAGGTGGTGAGGTTGGCGTGCCTAACCGAGTGAAGACAGCTGCCGGCGCCAAATAACATGGCTATAGTTCGGCTTGAGAAATATTTGATAGAGAATCGGCAACGTTGGTTCCCTTCTCGTAAAAAAAAAAGAAAAAAAGAAACTTCAGCGAAATGTCTTGTAATAGTTACCATGGCATGAAAATTAAAGAAAAAAAATGTCTGATCATATAGAAAGATGCTTTAAAATATCTCTTCCGTAACTTACACCATGCGTGAGATCGTAGGATTTACAACGGCGAAAGTGGCAGCGTCGTCGATAAAGCACACTCGCGCGCCTGAGTTCCTGATCAGCTGAGACTCACGACGCACTCCGCCGCAGCGCGCGTCGCCACTCGTATGGCTTTCGTCATTGAAAGCTCAAGTGCGAAGCAATAAACAGTTTCCTGTCGCTATTGTGTTGCGTCGCTTCAGTGACAACTAAAATGGAATCCAGGTGGCCTGAGCAGGCGGGAGTTCGACGAGGCAGCAAGCAGCTGGGACGCCTAAAATGGTGCGTCTGGAGGCTTACTTGAATGCAACGACATCACAGATTCATCGAAGCGTAGACACTTTTGGTAGCATCGCTCAGTAACAGCGTGGTTGACGATGCGCTTTGCGCCTGTGAGAAGTTTCGAACGTGTTAGAGGAGCACTACAGCCTGCAAGTGAAGGAGACAGCGGCAAGCCACGATTTTTTTATGTAAGGAAGCAACGAGACGGTTAAAGATGTTGTGACGGACTGACGACATCTTGCAAAACATTGCAATTTGGACAACTTTCTGAACAGAATGATACAAGACCGGATAGTCTGCGGTATGCGAGACGACGAGGTCAGGCGGTTCCTGCTGACGCAAGGAAAGCTGACTCTGCGGGAAGCTGCGCAATGTCGCCTGAAAGAGCTGACCGAAACGTCCCTTGTATGAAAGATGCGCACGGCGAGAACGATGCGGGTAAGGTGCTCTTCGTTCAAAGGCGTCGCGGCAGCGTTGAAAGACGGGCAGAGGGCTCCTAATCGATAAAGCCATTTGTGCAGCAGGTGCGGCTCAAAGAACAACGGACACGAATTCCAGCATGTCATGAAGGTGTGCCGGCACTAGAGGACACTTAGCAATTATGTGTTAGCGCGGGTGTCCCGGCCGGCAGGAATCGTACGCGCTCAGCGTGGTGACTGATGATGACGACCCGGGCTTCGCTTTTAGTTTCGTTCTACCGCAAAGAGTTCCACTCCGTTTCTGTTCCGGAACGGAAAGAAAAATGTTCCGTAACGGTTCGTCGGAAAAATTTGAAGTTAAAGTGATGATAAAAACATACGATGCGTGGAATTGTTAATGACGCTTGTCTAAAGAACGTGAGACAGGGGCTAAACACGTTCTTAAGGGGAGCGCGAGTAACTGTACCACAAATTCCTACCAACTAGCACAAACCAGTAGCCCCCTAAGTATTAGTATTTACTTTTCTCAAAAGTGAACTACGAATTTTCTGAGCAGTCTCAATGCTTTGTGTTAAGGGAGTGAGCATAATCTCCGAAGCAGCAGTCATCGAGTATACCTCTGATATGCGAGACTGCTGTTCTGGTAAAACAAACTTCAGCGCAGAGAATGACATCCCCCCGCTTGCCTGTGGGACAGGCGCACGAAAGTCCACTTGCGTTAATAAAAACATCTCTGGTTGCCACTCCTCATTTTTCGCAAAATTTGAACACATCTTTACTTTTGGATTCCTGCCTGAGATACGTGCTAATACTGTCCCCTGAGATACGCATTACTGCTCACGTTGCATAACCTCGTTTGTTCCGGATAGCCAAGCTTTCCTGTGAACCGAAAACCGATAAGAAGTATTTCGGTTTCACCCCGAAACGAAATAATCGATAACGTTTCGGTCAAGTTTTTCGTTCCGGTCAAAAATATCGTTTTTTTTTCGTTTTTGGTTTCCGTTCAGTTCCGACACACTGATGAAGACAGTAGAAAAGTAATGCGCTTTGTCCTATCCGTCCAGAACATCGTTGACGAGGCAAGGACACGGCCGAAGAAGCGATGCTGAGTCTGTCGGCAGGACGCTGCGGATGCTGATTGACACAGAGTCGTCCGCCAGTGTTGCTAAAAAAAAAAAGAAAAAAGGGGCAGTTTTGCACTAGTGGTGCCAAGCCTGAAGGAAGTAGGAACCTGGGCGGCCTGCCTTGTTTCTCTTTACATTTTTTTTATTCTCTCATTCTTTGTTTTTCTCGTTGTCTCTGTTTTTCCTATTTCTTTTCTATCTGTTTATTTGTATGTCTGTCTTTCTCGCTCTGTCTTTTCCTTTCTCCCTCTCTCTATTTCTCGCTTCCTCTTTCTAGTTCCTCTTTCTTTCAATGTCTTCCTCCATTTCTTTCTCTCTGATTATTTGATTCTCTCTTTCACTTTTTGTCTTGCTCTCTCTCTTTTTCTATATCTTGTTTTTTGTCTGTTTCTTTCTATAGCTTCCTCTGTCTGTCTATTTCTTTCTCTGCGTTAAATTTCTATTACTCATTCTCTTTCTTCCCTTTCTGTATCTCTCTAAGTCTTGCTTCTACCCCCTATTTCTTTCTGCTTTCTTTGATTCTCTCTCTTTCTTTCTCTTTCTGTCTTGCTCTGTTTTTTCTATCTCTTTGTCAGTTTCTTTCCATAGGTTTGTCGCTGTCTAATTCTTTTTGTGTCGTTATATCTTTTCTTCTCTTTCTGTCTTGCTCTGTCTTTTTTGTGTGTGCGTCTTTCTATCTTTTCTCTCTTTGTCTATTTCTTTCTCTGCCTTTCTATTTTCTTTCACTTTCTTGCCCTCCATTTTCCCTTTCTTTGTTTCTTTTTCTCTATCTCTCGATGCCCCCTCTACTATTTCATTCTGCTTTCTTTGATTCTCTCTCTTTCTCTTTCTGTATTGCTCTCTTCGTTTGTGTCAGTTTCTATAAATTTGTCTCTCTGTCTAATTCTTTGTCTGTCGTTATATATTTCCTTCTCTTTCTGTCCTGCTGTCTCTTTATTCTGTCTTTTTATGTTTGTTTGTTTCTATGTTTTCTCTCTGTCTATTTCTTTCTCAACCTTTCTTTTTTTTTTACTTCCCCTTATTCCTTCCGTTTCTTTTTTTTCTCTCTTGCTTCTACCCCCTCTCTATTTCTTTCTGCTTTCTTTGATTCTCTCTCTTTCTTTTTCTTTTTGTCTTGCTCTCTCTTTTTTATATCTCTTTGTGTGTGTCAGTTTCTTTCTATAAGTTTGTCTAATTGTCGATTTCTTTGTCTGTCGTTATATCTTCTCTTTCTGCCTTGGTCTCTCTTTTTTCTGTCTTTTTTGTGTCACTTTTCTATATTTTTCTCTGCTTATTTCTTTCTCTGTTTTTACGAGGGGCGTTCAATAAAGATTTCCCCTGACTAACTTCCATTTATTGCAGGATGCTGAAACTGCGCATGTGTAATGACATACGTCACTGTAGGTCACGTGCCAATTTGCAACTCTAAACTAATAACGGCCTTTCTTTTAGAGGTGCTGAAGTGGTGTGAGGTGTGATAATGGACGCAGTGGAATACAGAACAGCAGTCAAGTTCCCGTACTTGAAAGGCCGCACTCCAAGGGAGATGTTCGATGAGATAAAAGAGGTTTATGGGGAGGATTCCCCATCATATCATGTAGTGAATAACTGGCATCGCCAATTCAAATATGGTCAGATTTCCGTGGAAGCGGCTCCGATTGCAGGGCGACCCCACTACGCTGTCAATGAACACACCATCCAGCAAGTGAAGGCCGCCATTTTGGAAAATCGCCGCATTAGCGTTCGAGACCTAGCCCAACATGTCAAGATTAGTGTGGGGTCCATGGAAAAAATCATTCAGGACCATCTTCATATGCGTAAGGTATCCGATCGCAGGGTTCGCCGGCTGCTCACACCTTTCCAAAAGCAGGTACGAGTCGAATGCTCCCAGGCTCTTTTGACCATGTGCCATGGAAACCAGCAGGACTTTTTCAACAGACTGATTACACAGGATGAATGCTGGGTCCATTGCTATGATCCGGAGACTAAAGTCCAGTCGATGCAATGGAAGCACTTGGACTCACCGCCTCCAAAGAAAGCACGCACCCAGCCCTCGACGGGCAAGGTCATGCTCACAGTCTTTTGGGACCAGCACGGAGTAGTCTTGATGGATTTCCTAGCAAAGGGTACCACGATTACTGGGGCATACTATGCTTCACTGCTGCGGAAATTGCGAGAGACCATCAAAAACAAGAGACGTGGCATGCTCACCAAAGGCGCCCGCCTTCTGCGAGACAATACCCCAGTTCACAACTCACATGTTGCCCAGACGGAAGCAGGCTCCTGCGGCTTTGAAATTCTACCGCATTCCCCTTATTCACCCGACCTCGCAACATCGGACTTCCACCTCGTTCCAACATCGAAGTCATATTTGAAGGGTAAGCATTTTCCAGATGATGAGACTCTGATTTCTGAAGTTACAACATGGCTTTTGGAGCAACCTGTCGACTTCTACAAGTGAGGTGTTTATAGTTGCATAAAAAGATGGGAGAAGTGTGTGTCCCGGGGTGTCACCTATGTAGAGAAGGACTAATAAATCTGCAAAGTTTCGTTGCTCTCCGTCCACAGGAAGTGGGTCAGGGGAAATCTTTATTGAACGCCCCTCGTATATGTTTATGTGTCTGTCTTCCCTTTATTTCTCTCTGTTTCTATCATTCTCATTCTTTCTATGTCTCTCTCTCACCGCCTCTGTACTTGTTCTCTAGCCAGTCGGAGTTATTGCATCCCACGTCGGAGGAATCGGCCCACGTGTTCAGGGAGCGAAGCAGAAGACGAAGAAGAGCACGAAAAGGAGGACGAAGAAAGCGCGTGCCAGTTCATGATGCTGGTTTTCTGTCCGCTAAGCACGGCATAGCGAAAAGCTTGATGCAGCTCCGCTTTAAATCTGTTAAGGCCTTAGATGCCCCATCAAACGCGAAAATTGACCGTCGGCGTCCCGCGTCAGCGGCGTCAACGCGAGTATAATGCAAACCATTGTGATCACGTGACCATATGATGTCATCATGACATCACACACGCCAGACTTTGTCGCGGCATATGTCACTATGGCATCATCACAAAGCTACATTATGTGACGTCACATAGTGACGTCATCACATGGCAGCATCGCTTTGCAGTGCCTCCGTGGACGGTTGGCCGATCACGGAGGCAGCGCAAAACCAGCTGGCGTGCAGAAAGCTTGACGTGGTTTTGCACTACCACCCGGATCGCAGGCATTGCAAGCTTTCTGCACCTCAGCAGGTTTTTTGAGCTGTGTCCGTGAGATCACCAGTGGCGTAGCGAAGGGGGGGGGGGGGGCAACCAGGCCCATGCCCCCTCCGAATTTTTTTTTTTTTGCTATGGCATACAGAGCACAAAATGGCACTCAATCCCATCTGCCTGCCCGACCCCCTATTGAGATCAAGGAGGTGCCCCCCCCCCCTACCGAAAAATTTCCGGCTACGCCCCTGGAGATCACGCACCAAAACCAACTGAGGTGCAGAAAGCTTTCGGAGGGGTAGGATCCATGCATTTACTGAGAAGAAAAAGAAGGAGGTGGTTTTTGCCTTCCAGTCGTCTTAAGCGATAACATGAGTGACCCTGTTAGCTTTTGAACAGCTGCAAGTGGTGGCCTAGGCTAGGGCAGACGTCACTTCGGCTGTCTTACTTCCTGGGCCGCTTCCAGTGGCTGGCCGAGGCTCCGCGAGATTTTTAGTTGTGAAAATCTCAACTGCAGAGCAATAAACGCTCAATAAAAGCGGATACTCTGGGCGTCACTACAGCCTTAACGTGGTACTGACCATTTTTGAGGTGGACAGTGGCCATGTACGGTGAGTAGAGCGGGTGCTTTGCAGGAGCAGCGATGACAACATCGGCGATGAAGAAGTCGCAGCCATCCGGCACCGCAAAATTGAGATAGCTGTCCACGACGGTGTGGCAAATCAGGCCACTGATGTCTGCGTAAATCCAAAGGCACATGTCACGCTCATAGTGTATCAAGCTCACCACGCTTGTGGAACGAGTATAGGGCGGTTCCAGCGGAAAAGCATCGTTCTGAATATGAATCAGTTGTCTCAAACACGCGGCTCGCGGGCCTCTCGTTAGCGGCTCGGCCCTAGCTGCCCGGCCCGCACATGACTGTTTTCGTCCCGTATAAACCTTTTGATTTTCTTAATAAGTATGTTTATGAGCTACACAGACGCGGCTGGCCTCAAGAACTTGTTTTTTCGTTAAGCACGCCATGTGGTCACCATCTGGTAAAACATGACTGTGGCCCAAAATTGGTATACTCCAGAATCTACGTCCAGATTTCAGTCATTATAGAGATTAGTATCGATATGTTTCTCGAAACCTGTCGTCAAATAGCTTTAAGAAATGACCCATATGTTAGATATGAAAAAGGCCCGCTTGCAAATGGCACTGTTAGCCGTCATTTTGTTAAAACTGCCCCCTCCCTCCCACTTTCTTCCGTTGTGGTAGACTAAATGTCATCACTGCGGTCCGCTAGCTGAGTGGAGCCCATGATCTAAAGCAGCCTGAAATGAACAGTGCGATGATTTATTCTTTCATGCGCGTAGCATCTAGCACACTAAGTGTGCCTCAGTCAATAATCCCAGAAATTAGAGTTTGCGCTAGCGTGTCACGGATGGCCTGGGAAGAAAATATATAACAACGAATATTGAAAAACAAAACATTTGCGCAAGTGCCGGCGTTGTGCTTGATGCGGTATCTTTCGAATAGTAGTTATGATGTAGTCACTTTAAATTACCTGGCCTTAATAAACACATGCAATTTCTCTTACTTTTTTTCATTGTCATGCATCCTACCCATATCAAGTGTACTATTCACACATGTGGAGCGGTGCTATTTCGTTGTTGTTTATAATAGTTTTGTGAAGATGCTCCTCTCTTGTACAAGTAGGCGAATATTTTCCTCTTTATAATGTTGCATCATGCGTAAAAGGGACTCACGGCACTGGTGTAGCGACAAATCACTGTTGACACGCATGTGTCAACTGATTTGACACCTGCGTGTCAAAAGAGCCTATACAAAATGCAACACCTAAAAAGTCAATGCAAAATGTAACAACACCAATTTCCTAAAAATTGCTGTTGTTGCGGCTCACGATCCATTTGTTGAAACTGTACGGGTTATCAGTGTAGAAGGACTTTCCTCGTTTATTACCCAAAGCAGTAAGTAGTGAGACCAAATCGCTACTAATGTTAAAATGTAAACGCTTTATGGCGCGCACTTTGTGCTTCCGCACTTACATGGGTCTACCAGTAGTCGCCGCATGTAGGCGTATCAGCTCCCAACTGCGTGGTGATCTCCGTCTGATCTCGGCACTTATCGCTGGCTGACAGCAAATGTACGGCGGGGTTATTAAAACCTGGTGAGTTCTTTAACTCATCAATGCTGGAAGGCTTTCCTACGTTAAATCATCCGGATGTTTATTGCAATATAACTTGATAAAGTGGTAGCTCGGACAAGATGGTGATTCAGTATCGGCACGATAGCACAGCGAAAATCTGTCCAGGACACATCGCAGGCGCTTGTGTTGTGTCCTCGTTCTGTCCTCGTTCAGTTTCCGCTCTACGATCATGTCGATATGTAATACAATGTTGTGAGGCAAAAATTGACTGCAATGCGATTTATGCGGAGGAGAATGTAGAAGGAACAAGGTGACAACCTAGAACATGAGGACAGAAGCGCTATCAGCAGCCACACTCCTTCCGCATCATCTCTTGCTATGGTAGCTTTGGTCTTCATCACGACCCTACCCCGCTACTCGTGCCCTGCCGGCGGAAGGTATGACAACTCGGAAAGGGAGAAAAAGGCACGTTCCCGTCTCCCGCGTCATGTGGGAACAATATCGCTTCTTGTCTGTTCAGTTGGCAGGCGTGGCTCTTGGGGAGCCATCTCATAAGTCGTATCTGAAAGCTGTCGCAGGATTCAACACGAACCTGAATATCGAGGCAGAAGTCTTTCTGATAGGCCTACACGTCGAAATGATGACCACGAAAGCTGCACGATACGTTTACGGATAGTTTCTGTTTCACACGATAACAAATACGCAGGATCCGCATTAGTGCATCTATAATGCACGCTATTCGCATCGATACGGGGACAACTTTTTCCACTTGTACGATACTATTTTCCGAGTGTCCCAAGGAACAAAAAAAAGGATGACTTACTTTTCTTCACATAATTCGGGTTTGAGGGCCGGTCTGAAAAACAATTGCTGCTAAGTTCTCGTGGTCATACACTCAACAGCGTTATCTTTCTCCATGTTACACCAGTGAAAGTTGCTCAATTGCGTGTTCAATATTCCTTTGATGTGCAGAACTTAAATACTTTAACAACATTGAAAGTCTGAGTGCTGACACAAAGCGAGCTACAAACAAGTGGATAAATATTTATTTGTTGGCTCAGGCTGTAAATTGCATCGCGTGCGTATTGTAGGAACCGCTAAGCCGTGAATACAGCTGCAACGAATATGATACTTGTCTAGCATTTCACAGCCTTACATATACCAGGTGTAGGTCACGAGCAGGAATAATATGCTGACATACTGTGTTCTGTGCCGTATAGTGGGGCGTCGTCGCGCCTCGAGTACCGTACAAATTAGCTGAATAACTGAACTGGCGTCACTGCTACGGTGCTGCGAACGGTCTTCCCTGCGTACAAGCAATATACACCTCCGGACACACAGCAGCGGACACTGCTTCTTGCACACATCTTGTTCTGATTGAGGATCTCTCGTGCCTCAGTGTCATGCGAAATCACGACGTCTAACGCAACTCATGCAAATCAGTTTCCATGTTTGGAATTCGCGAAATTACTTACTTTCGTACTGCAAATGAAATATCTCGCTTTAGTGAACGTAATTGTCATCATATAGACAGCCTATCTATCCACTGCAGTCCCTCTCCCACTGATCCTACCATGTCGTGCGCGATCCGATTCCATTTTTAACCTGCAAATTTCTGAATGTCGTCGCTTCCCCTATTTGTCTTCTTACTATTCCTACTTTGACGCTTCTTAGGGCTTCAGTAATTTCTTATATTCGTCGCCATCATTGCCGAAAAGTACGACGCCGTGTAGAAACCATTAAGTGCTAAGATATTCTCAGTTAATATTTATCGCTATTTCTTCCCAATACAGGGGTTTAAATACTTATTTAATCATGCTGTGAAAGACAGTCGAGCGAGTGTATCGCCTTGTCAGAGCCCTTTCTAGACGAGGTTTTCCTGCTTTTCTTGAGGAACAGCAGAGTGGCTGTACAGTTTCTGCAGGTGTGAACTAGTGCCCCCGTATCTCTTGCGCCTTTTCGCAATCTAAGATTGCCATATAGAAGTTTTTTTTTTGTATTGGGCATATATATATATATATATATATATATATATATATATATATATATATATATATATATATATATATAAGCCCCAAAGAAAAATAATTCAGAAAAATGCTTCCGAAGCGCGGAATCGAACCAGGGACCTCTTGCTCCGCAGCGAGTGGCGCTAACCACTACCACACGAATTGCAGACCCTCCACGTAGCTAACGGCGAGCGTTATATACACACCCTTTACCGCTGGAGGGACTCAGAGACGGCCGGCGCTTATAAGCGTTTCTTCATTACCAGCGAGATGGCGCCAGGAGCGCGACGGGCGCATTTAAAAGTCGTCGGCGTGCTCGCTCGCTTCTTATATTTGCGCAGGGAGAACCTTGCCCTTCCGCTGTCTGCTCGCGCGGTTTTCTCGTGGTGAGGGGAAGAGGGATGTTTCAAGCTTGCACGGTGATGTCCGCGCTCATGTTACGGAGCGTACGAAAGTCACCCGATCTCAAGAGACGCCGCTAAACGAACAAACAGAAGATGAGCACGAACTATCAAGTGTCATAGCTCGACACTTGAAGCACGCTAGTTTCCTTCGCTGCTTTGGCCGCCGTTGCAACAGGAGCGCTGTTCAAACTGAGAGTATCCATTTGCGAGCCTCACTTCGTATAGCATTAGTTTCTTGCTATTGCATTCATTGCTTCGCCCTTGCGGCGAAACTAACTTTTTATTGATCATATGAAGGTGATCCATCGTAAACCACCCTTTCTTGAAGCAAGCTAGGTCTCTAGGTTGCTTGAAGTTATGTGTTTTTTTTTATGTGTGCCTGTCATCCTAAAGTGAACGGCGTTAATGAAATGTAGCGTTTTTTAACACGGAAGTTTTTATCCCGGGGTCCACCACGGCTCTACTGACGTATTTCCGTCACGGATTTGACGTTGTAACATATGCACTAACAGATGGCAAAGAAAAAACTAGAAGAATAAGTCCCGTTGCCGGGAGTCGAACCTACGACGCCTCGCTTCGCAGCGCGCGGCGCGAAACCACTCGGCCACAGAGCGTGCATTCTTCAGCTTACTGACGGCGAGCTATTCATATACACCATTTACCGTTGGCGGTACTCAGAGCTCGGTGGCTTCAGCGTGTTGTTGTTATCACTAGCGAGACGGCCGGAGGGCGCGCTTTAAAGGTCGTCCTCCCGCGCGTTACGATTCGAGCGCGCCTCTACACGAGGTGTCTCTCGTGCGCGCTCACTTATCTCTAGACGGGGCGGTTTTTACGTCTTGTACTTTGACCGCAAGTTTCCGTTGACGTTGCAGGGAGCACGAAGGTCACTTCGCTCGCTGCAGTGGCCGCGTTTCGGAAAGGAGCACGCTGCTCACACACAAAGAAGTAACAATTGTGACAGTGTTAGTTCGCGCTCGTCCAGTGTATGTTCTTTTCGTGCGTCCTTTCTGCTTTAGAGCGCGCTGCAAATATCGAGCTGCTTGCCGTTCTTCGCGTGATATTACAATTTGTTGCTATAGGATTCATTCCTTCGCCCTTGTGGTGAAACAATGCACAATAAACGCTCAACTACCGCTGTGAAGACACGTTTCACTTTCGTGTTATACCGATTCCTACGAAAGGGGTATCAGCCATCTTTTTTTTTCACGCCTCTAGATTTTGCGTTATGTGAGATTTCACTTCCTTACAGCATTCCAACTTGATGTTTGAAGACCGCTAAGCACTGCGCACAGGATACATTTTTCAAGTACAACTCAAAGGTACCGGCAGATCGCGATGAAATATCACTGAGACAGCACAGACGGTACGTCGTGCCACTCGTCGCTTCAACAACAGAATCGATCGTTTTACGTCCTGTTAGATTAACAGTGCGAAAGATCGTGTCACCTTCCTTCGGCCTGCGTTCGCGCAATTTTTCACACTATTGAGTTATGTACCAATTAGCAGGCCTTTCGCCGCTTGTCCTATTAGATACCTCAAAACTCAGCAGGAGTTTTTTTTACTGTTGGCGCTTTCCCCGCGTAGCATCTTTATTATCTCGTTGGCGGTGGGCATACCAACAGTTGGAGGAGGGTATGCTTGCATGCGCAAGCTCGTGAGTCCATTAAAATTTTGTCAGAGGAAATATTAAAAAAAGAAGAAAGCTCAGTCAGCCGCGGTGGTGTAGCGGTTACGGTGCTCGGCTGCTGACGCGAAAGGTCGCAGGTGCAATCCCGGCCGCGGCGGTCGCACTTAGATGGAGGCGAAATGCTCGAAGCTTGTGTACTGCGCGATGTCAGTGCACGTTAGAGAACACCAGATGACTAAATTTTCCGGAGCCCCTAACTATGTCGTGCCTCGTAATCATATCGTGGTTTTGGCATGTAAAACCCCAGGTATTATTACTATAAAAATTATTTGGCAGATCCCACACCTTGTGGGATCTGCCAAGCAGTACGCGAAGCAGTCAGCGAGTAGTTCTATGCTGCAATTTTTTTTTTGCTTTGAGTTAAGCGTTACGAGGTGGATCGACGTGTTTTTGTAAGTGTAATAGTTGTGTGCACATCGTGGGATTACCAGGCACGTCGACAACACTAGCGTTTAGAGGGTAACTCATGGTCTGACGTAACGTTACCACTCACGTTAGAGCACATACGTCAGTATTATCGAAACGAAGTGCACTTTATGGCGCGATGATGTGAATATCATACGTAACTTTTGTTAGCATGTTTATTCGGGCTCGAGCGACGCTTGAATATAGCTTGCTGAATCATAGGAATAGAAATGTAATGTTTATTAGACTGCTATTAAAGCGGAGCCAACACTGGAACCACACACGTTAACCTGACATGACGCCTGCGTCGTAGGAGTACATCGCTTTGTTATTAAATTAGATAGCCAGCGCCACACGCACAATTGACGTTGAACCGACATTGCGCTTGCACAGGGTGTTCTTCCAAAGGATTTTCCAGACTTGTCGTGGCTCTGTGGTAGAATACCTGACTGCCACGCAGAATGCTTGGGTTCGATTCCTGCTGGGATTCTGAATTTTATTCTTTGCATTCCTCGGGTCAACGATGCAGGTGTCGGCTTTTACCAATGTCTGTTGTCGCCGTTCTTTGGTAGATATGAACTATCAGTCGCCTGTGGCGCATACCCGTATACCACGGCCCGTGATAAACGGTTATGTGCCGTACCTGTCTGGAGAAAAGGGCTTGACGACGTACGCGACAGGACTTTCACGTTATTCATGTCATGACCAGACAGTCATATTTGTGAAGCCATCTTACCCTCCCATGCTAATTTTTGTCTACACCAAGTTAAGGAGGCGGTCACGAGAGCACCCACAAGTAGGCGGATGGAGAGATAGATAGACATATAGATAGATACGTGGACAGAAGTTAGCGATTAAAGTGCCGTAGGCTCGCCAAGAAATGCTTCGCATTTAAAAAAGACTCAGTAGATGTCACGAAAAGCAAATGCTTTCTTGTGAGACTGAGCAACACTTAGGAGTGATTAGTGACGAAAACGATTTGTTGATCTTTAACAGCGACGCGCCAAAGTGTATACTTCGCTTCCTCGGAAATTCACCGCCTCGAGCGAAATTCTCGTGCACACTTCACACACACGCACAGAGCTTTTACCATAATGGCACTATACGTTGATTGGCTACTCACATGTGGTCGTAGTCGTCGTAGTTGTCGTAGTGGTCGTGGTTGTCGTAGTTGTAGTTGTCGTAGTGGTCCTAGTTGTCTTAATTATCGTAGTTGTAGTTTTCCGAGTTGACGTGGGAGGAGGGCGTGCGGATGTGCTGGGTTGTGGGGGCGACACTCTGGTTGTTGGGCTCTGGGTCGTTGTGTTCTCGGGCGCCTTCGTTGGCCCAGCTACGTTTTTAAAAAGCGTTCTCGTTACACGGCTCTAACAGGCGTGTACAACTAATGGGAAATTAATGCGAGTGAAAGGGAACGTGCGCAAGAGCAGCCCTCAGTGAAGGCGGAAAATCGAACGACTCTTTCCCTCTTGCAAGGCCTGCCATATAAACTATGACCTCAGGAAAGCGTTGTTCTCAGAATCTCGCTGTATGTCGTGTCGCGTCTACCTAGCACGCCGCATAAGCTGCGGCGCGACGAAGCACGATGTCAAGTGTTCGATTCCCGGCCGCGACTTCCGCATTTTGATAGAGACGAAATGCTTGTTTAGGTGCACGTTAAAAAATCCAGGTGCTCGAAATTGATGGAGCGCGTCACAGCCCGTTAATCTTATCTATTCGAGCTTCCAGCGTGAACTACCTCCCCATGCGAGCAATTCCGCCATTCGAAACAGTGATCTTTAATTACTATCCTCGCAATAACGCCCCAAGTGGCCGTGCTGGAGTAAACGAATGGAAGGAGCGAAGCATTGCTTCTTTTCGCTCCCACATTCGCTGTGGCCCAGCACCTTACACGCACCATGTTCGGCGCCGTCAATCGCTACTATAATTCCGGTATTATATAGGTACAGTGCACCGTAGAAAGCACTTTGCCATTGAAGCTGAGGCGGCTGGTCCTAACACTAAAGGCCTAACGAAATGCCGCGTTTTTGCCGGCGTTTTATAGCGTTGCGTCTCTCGGCATCGTCACACAAACACCGCCAGAGAGGTCGGGCAACCACATGAGAAGCGCTGAGGCCAGCGCCAGCCCATCGTCGTACATTGTGGCCAGAGTGACCAGAGGGAATGAACCTGAAACCTCGCAAAGCTGTGTGCAGTTTGCGTCAATGGACCAAGAAGAAATATTCTCGACTATAGCTTTTATGTGTGATTTGCAGTTTTGTAGAGCAAAAAACGAGTCACAGAGCTGCTGAAAGGTGCATTTTTCTTTATTTTACTTGTAGCGTCAGTTGTTGAGATCAACCACATCTAGTAACTCTGGTTGAGATCAAGAAGAAGCACAAACTTGTAATATATGACATAATATTGACTTTTTGAGGGCCTAGTTGGTGCATACTGACAAAAATTACTTAGCGCAAGAAAAAACGCAGCAGCACGCAAGAGTCGCAGGTCTGGGTGTAGCGCCGCGTGCGAAATTGGTAAGACAGAAGATGACAGGAAAGAGGCGCTAAGTAATTGGCGCATTGCAGGCGCCAAAACTGCAACGAAAAACGAACTAGCCTGCATTGAGAGAGAGAGAGAGAGAATGGTTCGTGAAAGAAGAAATGAAAAGGGGCGGCGAGGTCCGCAGAAGCCACAAACTCGAGGAAGGCTCGCAGGGCTTGTAGCTTTGACCGTGCGGGAAAAAGGAAGTCCGCCACCGTTGTCGCAGGGAGACCGAGCAGGCGATAGCGGCGCGCCATCAAGCATCGTTCAACGGCCAGGGCAGGGCAGGCGCAAATTATATGCTCCAGCGTTTCGTCGTCGCCGCATCTGCGGCACGCAGGCGATGAGCTGCGGCCCTTGGAAAACATGCGTGCCGCAGGCTAAGCGCTGTCGGTCCGCAGGCGAAGCAGCAGCTACCGCTCGCGTCTCTCCAGGCCGGTCTCTGGTAGCGGTGGCGGTGGTTTGCCGCTTGCCACCCGAGTGTCTGGGTGGGCCGCTAGTAGCAGCTGCCGCAGTCGTTGCCGGGAGTAGTCCGACAGGGCTACCGCCTTGGTGACTGGGGTGTCGCCGTGGTGTGCTGCCTTAGCGGCGGCTAGGGCCTCCTCGTTCCCGGCTTTCCCAACGTGCGAGGGAAGCCAGTGGAGGAACAGACGCACACCGCTAGCTTCGATGGCGGTTAGCTTGGCGTGCAGTAACGCCACGGTAATGCCCTTGTTCAGTAAAGCGCCTCTTTCCTGTCATCATCTTTCTTACCAATTTCGCACGCGGCGCTACACCCAAACCTGCAATAAAATAAAACTAGCCTGCATTGACACCCTTGTAAGAGTCCCTTCCGTATCTTTCTTGTGTGCTGCATTTTTTCTTGCACTAAGTAATTTTTCTTTGTAATATATGGCCTCTGAGCTTAAAGTTGTCGCACATCTTTGAGGCCACGTATTCGGCCAATACATTCATCCCTGCTAAGCCTACCGATGAACTTGAGTATGGCTCTCGGAAACAGTTGAAAGATATCACAGGCGTTTTGCTGTCTAAGCTTCCAGGTAACAAGCTTAGTCAAATACAAGTATCAACTGAAGCTTTCGGGCCACACAGTGCGCTGCGACGATTTAATATATTCACGGTGGGAGGCAGCTATTTTGGCAGCAGCGACGACGCCATTACGTAGGCGGAAGTCGCTGCCAGCCGCGCTCTGATTGGTTCTGCGCCCGTCAAATTGCTTCCGGCGTCGACGCCGACGCTGCCGATGTCTGGGACGTACTGAAGTGGCCGTTGCGGCCACCGTCACCGGTAGCGTCGACGCCGAGTGACGCGGGGGAACAAAACGCCTGCAACAACGCCTGCAACAACGCTGCACGTGGTTCGTGTTTAACGCAGCTGTCGAATCAACGCATCGCTCAGCTGTAAGAAGGTTGCTCATGAAGCTTCGTCGTTTCCAAACGCAAAAAAGAAGACGAAATAACATGAACTTCCAGACACAACTCACATATTGTAATGTATGAGAAGCGAAGCTCTGCAGAAGCCGTCAATTAAGCGCTTTAAAACTCAGCAGCATGCGAAGAAATGTATGCCAATAGATTTTGAAAAATTAATAACTGGTTTTAAAATAAGCCCAGTAACGATGGCTAGCTGACGGATATAGAGTCCAGCCCGACTTCATAATATGAAATGCTTCACTTATTTCTCAAGAAAGCTGATCAGGGTGTGAAATATAGGAGCTGTTGAGAGCGAGTGAAAGTGTAAGTGTATATCTGAACAGATGGTGTGAAACACTGCCTCAAGATAACCGGTAACTTGCAAACTAGTAATCAAAATATCAGTGCTTCACGGTTCAGGTCCAGTGAACTGTTTTTGGCAACAGCGGAGCTGCTGGAACAGAAAACATGGCATGTTTCTGCCATTTCGCTGGTACTGCTCCTAACGCATTCGCATGGTATTTTGTACGAGCAGCTTCCTCATCACTGAGGATGCCATGGTAAGCGCGATAGCTATTCTTTGCTGGTATAGGAGCAACCGATACTTTATTAAAGAGAGGTATATAATCATCGCCCAAAGATAATTACTCACGTCCAGAAGGTCCCGAGATTTTAGGAGCTGAAATGTGAACAAAGTAAAAAAAAACGCTTTCAGTATAATCTCTGGGATGTTTAGTCATATCGTGTTTTAGGCTGAATTTTTTTTAGGAGCGAAGCTCCGTAGGCCCGCATCCCGCCGTCACCGTTGAAGCTCCCTCCTCTTAAGTATCGCTTTGGGTTGCAGTGGCCGGTGAGTTAAGAGGAAATGTTTCGGCCTTGAGCGGTTTCGTTCTAGCGCACCAGAAATGCGAGGTTAAAAGAAATGAGCTCTGCGCACAACTGGTTATAATGGTCGCCTTCACTTTCACCACCTTTATCGTGGATTGTGAAATGACAACCATCATTATAGCGCACTACGGGCGCTTTGTCGAGGTAGTGGCAGACGCTCTCCCCACCCGGCGCCGGCGCAAGAAGACAATGAGTGCGCGCGGCGTTCCGTCGCCGCCGTCGAAGCTCCCCGTCGCATCACCGTTCGCACTTCTCTCTCACCTATCTCCCTCACCATGCGATGCGCGCGCCGCACACTCACTCGCTCAGTCGTTCCCGCCACAGAGCGCAGCAGACGCTCTCCCCACCCTACTGCCTCCATGAAAGTCAGCAGCGAGATCAGGCGCATAGTCGTTTGCGTCCCCTTTCTATGGAGCTTCGCTCATCGGTTGTATTCATGCACGGAACAGATGCTACTTTTTATTGTGCAACGTGCGCAGTAGCAGTAGTGGACCTGGTTCTTTGGTCGTTGATGTCGCAGCTCGCGCAACACTAATTTTTTTTGTTTCGCTAATAGCTCTTGAGCAAGTGTTCACCCGGGCTCTATTTATTCACGAAAAGGCCTCTAAGCAGTTTTGATATATTGAGAATTTGCTACTCCAACGTAGTTACGTTTTAAAATTTCATATCTAAAATGTTTTTCTAAAAAGCAAGTTTTCGATAGTGAACAAAATAATAACGCACGCACCAAGTCAGATTACCATAATGAAGTTTACTATTACTCATAGTATTGGAGGCCAGCTACCTGCTGGTCATCAACATTGAAAGACAGCTACCTGCATCAACAATGAAGAACAGAGGAAATGCATGAAATCGCCCGGCAAGGAGCGTGTCTCGTTCAAAACGCTCCTGGGGAGATGTCAAGTGGGCGAGCTACACTAGTCCAAAACGAATTGCCGGATATTCTCGGCGCGCTGTGTCTTTCCAAAACCGTAAAGAGTTAAGTGATACCTTCTTTACGAATTCTGAGCAGGCGTGAATCCAGACATATGAGCAAAGAGGCTGTCCACTAACGCGATAGAACACTAGCGAAAAACGAAGCCTTGTGTATTCTTTACTTTTGCTTTTAACCCCGTACACATGATTGCAGTAGCTGTGATAAAATAATTCTTTTAGAAACCAAGAATGCTACAGCTCACCATAAGTCCGGTCTTTGTCAGATGCGTCGGTATCTGAAATATATTACGAACAGATAGTCAATATTATCGTTTTCATCATCGTCATGATCATCATGTTTCTCAGCCCGTTCTTTATGTTTACTGCAAGACGAAAGCCTCTCTCAATGACTTACCCTATGTGGTGCGAGCCAATTTCATTTTAGCCTTGCATACTTCTCAATATCTAACTAGCTGCCCTCCTCGGCTCCCTTCTCTCGGTATCTACTCCTAGCTGACCACCCGTCCTACGAGTTACGTTGCTGTCCTAGATATATGAACTAGAAGATCTGCTACCCGTGTTTGTTGGCTGACCCACTCTGCTGTCTTCCGATCCATTAATGTTTCGCTTACCGCTTGACATTCCATTACGCGTAGCGCGGACCTCTCTAATATCTTCATTATGCTCCAAGTTTCAGTCCCATGTGTTAATATGACTGACAGTATGAAGTAATCGTATACTTTTCGCTTTAAGGAAAGCGGCAGATTGCCGGTCATTAGTTAACAGTGCCTGCCGTATGTGCTTCAGTCCATCCATATTCTTCGGTTAATGCTCATGTGCAGTTAGACACGGAACTCAGTGTCCGGTTGTACATAAATTTCATTGAAGGATGTATGACAAATCTATGAACTTTACAGTTGCGAGTAGACGTTTTCAGCTGTCTTCGCTACGTCATTTAAAGGGCTCATAGCTTTGTGCAGTTTATCTTTTAGCGCATGCTTTATGGCCCTTCGTAAGGGCAGTATCCTTTGAGCTGTTTTAATGCTGCCGCCTTCTTTACTGCCACCGCTATGTCTTTGACGTTATGCTATCCTATGTCACTGACTTTCTTTTTGTTGATCTGTTAGCTCAGAAAGCTTTATTTTTTAATACTGAGTTAGTCACTTTCATCTGTTGTTGTTTTTTTAAATTAGGTATTTTGTAGTTTTGGAGAGATTGCTGACTTCATGCTTTTGTGCTTTGCCTCTCGCCTCTCACTTCATTTGCTGCTTCAGATGTTGGTGTAGTTACAGTTTGGCTCAACTTGAACTTTATTATTCTTCTAGTACAGATTAGAAACACCCACCGGGGATAAAAGCTGCCGTCAGCAGCTTGACTTGACCCAGGAGACGTTGTACATGACAGCGCGATACCAGTAAGCATTTTTAGTACAAAACTAAAACATAAGTGTGACACTCAGATACATGCTTTATGACAGAATATGTACCATTCAACAAAATACGTTTCTTGTACAAATAGCGAGCATTGGATGAGTACAAACTCGCTTAACTTTCTGTTCTTCAAGAACCAATAAAAGAAAACATGGTCATTTTTTCATGCATCGTTATACACCCCATCGAACCAACCCCTCTAACCACCTCGCCGACCGTTCCAGCAATTCGGGATGGACTTACTGGGACCGTTCCCGACGTCCACTTCCCGAAATAAATGAATTGTCGTAGCTACCGACTACCTCACCCGCTACGCCAAGACAAGGGCCCTGCCCAAAGGCAGTGCCGCCGAGGTAGCCAATTTTCTCGTTCAGAACATTGTCCTGCGTCATGGAGCCCCAGAGGTCCTCATCCCCGACAGAGGTACGGCCTTTACTGCATACCTAACTCGCGCGATCTTGAGATACAGCCAGACAAGCCGCCGCCGTTCCACCGCCTACCACCCACAGACCAATGGCCTCACCGAGCGTCTAAAGAAGACCACGTTGACATGCTGGCCATGTCGGCGATGGTCATCCTTCTATGCGTGACCTTCGTATACAACATGGCCGTGTAAGAAATCACGCATATGACGCCATAAAGTTGGTCTACGGAAGGAACCTGGCAACGACGCTTGACGTTATGCTGCCGAATTACAGCGACGAAGAAAATCTCGACGTTGCTACCTACTTGCAGCGCGCCGAAGCTCGACAGCTCGCCCGCCTGCGTATCAAGAACCAGCAGAGGGTCGACAGCCGTCACTACAACCTTCGACGACGCAACATGGAATACCAACCTGGAGACGTTGTTTGGGTGTTGGCACCGACACGGCGACGTGGACTCAGCGAGAAACTTCTTCGACGTTACTTCGAGCCATACAAGGAACTCTGCCGTCTTGGCCCGCTGGGCTACGAGGTCGTCCCGGACGGCACAATGATCTCTCTGCGGCACAGCGCACGACCTGAAGTCGTGCATGTCGTGCGGCTTAAGCCGTTTTATACGCGTTAGTGAACCCGGGGACTCTATATATTTTTCGCTTTATTGTTGTTCTTTCCTTCTTTGCATATTTTCCCCCTTCCATGTTCCGTTATAAGCATCGGAACGACGCTCTTTTAGAAGGGGGCAATGACACGTGCGCTTCTTTTATATTTTTATGCAACCGGTCCGTTACACGTATTACTACAGTAAACCCTCGTTAACTCGAACTCGCTTATCTCGAAATCTCGGTTAAGTCGAAACTTTTTTTCGCCGTGCATTAACCTCCCATAGGTGCTATGTATTTGCCCCCTCTTATCTCGAAACGTTTTCCGGAGGGAACAGCGGATATCTCGAAATCTTGACCGGGAGGGCCGAAGGCAAAGTCCACTCCCAACAGGAAACGAGGGCTCCATGCGAACGCTTAGCTCTTACTATACGTGCCGAACGCGGTCGTGAAGGCCGACTTTGAAATTCCCGCGGACGCAGCCGTTTCCTATCAGCCTTGTCAAGCAACCGTGGGAGTGATCACATGTGCGCACCTGCGCGCGACTTATGCGCCGTGGGCGGCGTGTGCAAGCTTGGGCTAGTCAGTACGCAACCTAACCCTTGCATGTGCGAGCTGGTATTCTTTGTTTTCCCCGCGATCTGCGCACGACGCATCTTGAGTTCAGTTTTGCTGAGTAGTGAGTGGTGTGTGCAACGGACGCTTCCGAATATCGACCACGATGTCCCGCCCAAAGCAGTGCAAATCTCTGACGTTGGAGAGAAAAGTCGAGCTAATCAAGGAAGTAGAAAAGGCAGGTCGAAGCAAGTCGTGCATCGCCAAGGAATTCGGCATCCCTTTGTCAACCTCTCGACAGTGCTCAAGAACAACAAAAGGTTTGGAAGGCTTCGAGCAAAGCTTCTCAAGCAAACGGAAGCGCGTTCGAGCGTCCAAATTCCCGGACGTCGAATCAGCACTTCTGTTGTGGCTCCAAACGTTCGAGCAGCCAATCTTCCCGTGACAACCCAAATGATGATGGAAAAAGCAGACGCTTGGCACTGCAGATGGGTCACGCGGGACTTCAGCTGCAGCAATGGCTGGTTCGAGCGGTTTAAGAAGCGAAATAACGTGTCATCGAAGCCTATCCACGGCGAAAGCGGCATTGTCGACGAACAGGCTGCAGACGCATGGCGCAACCTACGCCTCGCCGAGCTGCAAAAGGGAGTACGCGGACAAGGACATTTTTAACCTCGACGAAGCCGCTCTCTTTTACAAAATGCTGCCTAACCGCACATACACACCAAAAGGCGAAGCGTGCTCGGGCGCTAAGCAACGCAAAGACAGGATAACCATTCTTTTTGGTGCCAACGCTACCGGCGATGAAAAGCTGCCCCTCCTCATTATTGGCAAGTCGCTTAATCCCAGGTGTTTCCGAAATGCACGGCTCCCGAGGGATGTGACATACCGCGCCAATAAAACGGCCTGGATGACGGCGGCGCTTTTCGAAGAGCATGTCCGTGCGCTTGACCGGAAGATGGCAAAGGACGGTCGGAAAGTGTTGTTTGTTGTGGATAACTGCCCCGGTCACGGAAAAATCGACAACTTGGCGGCTGTTAGGCTGGAGTTCCTGCCGGCGAACATGACGTCCGTTCTCCAGCCAATGGATCAGGGAGTCATTGAGATTGCCCGCAAGTATTATAGGAAGAGCCTGCTGCACCGAATTCTGCTGTCATACGACAATGGGAAAAAGTATGAAATCGATCTGCTGGGTGCAATCAATCTGATGGCCGAAGCCTGGCGCCAACTACGCCCGCTGGCGATTGCTAACTGCTTCGCACATGCAGGGTTTTCTCGCGCCCCCGAATCGATCGAAGAAGACATTGGCGCAGAATTCAGCGGCTGTGATGAGCTGTGCAATGAAGTGCGCAAGGCAACTGGCTGCGTGAACGATACTGAAGACGGCGAGATGGCCTTTGAGGAGTATGCGCTCTACGAGGCGGACGTCCCCGTTACCGGAATGCTGTCGGACGCCGATATCGTTGAGATGGCCGTGAACGACGCAGAAGACCATGCAGACGAGGAAGAGCCCCGAGAAGTGCCTACGACGACAGAAACACGTAACGTGCTGCGCTTGCTCCGCAACAAGGTCGAATGCAGCGGTGGCGACCAACGGCTCATGCGATGTGTTGAGCAACTGGAGAACGCCTTTCTGGGACCGAACGCGAACGCGAAACAGGCGAGCATCACGCAGTTTTTTGGTCCTCGGTAATAAATTTTTTTTTTCGCTCTGAATTCTTGTGCTTTACTACGGTTGCCGTCTCGTGCAGTGGAGCGTTTCCGGGCAGCACTGGCTTTTTCTTTTACAGTGACCTGGGCAGACATTTTCGGCGTTTTGCTTAACTCGAAATACCGCTTATCTCGAAATTTTCCCTGGATTTTACGGCTTCGAGTTAACGAGGGATTACTGTACTTCCTTGCCCAAACCGCGCCTTAGTCCCTGGGAACATTCCAGATTATTTTAGATCCTTCCGATAAGACTGTTGCGCTCCACGCGAACAACAGAGTTTATCCTGGAACTACCCGGCCATCAAGGACAACGCGGCAATCTTCGATGCCACAGGTATAAAATGCCGACGCGCTTTACTGCTGATAGATACCGGCGACCGACGACACTGCTTGCCGCTATCAGTGTACAGTGTGCATTGCTTGTACTTTAACTTTTCGTCTCCTGGGCACAACTTCGCGCGAATAAAGAGTTCCGTCTTGAACACGCCCACTGCCGCCTTCTTCAACGTCACGACCACGTGACAATATATAAAGGGTGCGTCTGCTAAAAAGCGCCGAGTATTAAAAAAGAAAAATAGGCGCTACGCGTCTCGAATTGACGCAGTGTTGTTGTGAGCTATATAGAGCACGTCAGGATATTTTTTCCAGTCCGCCAGGCTGGGTAATTAACGAATATTGCTCAATTAACTTTTTAAATGGTAACTCTAGCTAAAATCTTCAGTACCGAAGTTGTAGTGCTTGTTCAGAACCAGCGGAATTTGTCATCTTTGCTAATATAATTCCCCTGCTTAATTTTTTAGCATTTCTTTAAAACGCGCGAATTTTAAAAAATACCGCGTCACTGCCGCTTAACACGCGGTTCCAACACTATAAGAAGATTCTGAAACAATGTGGAAAGTTCCCAGACATTCGGGCGCGGTTTGCGCAAGACAGTGATTATACGTGTGACGCACCAGTTACATAAACGAAGCAAGAGAAGCGCGCGTGGCAATATAAGCAAGGCGCAGCAGGTTGACCGGCCAGTGAAGCGGAAACCGTTTCTTTTTGCTCTCTCCCAGCTCGGCCCAACTAAAACACTCAGCACTTCTCCACACTCATCGACCGACACCAGCTGGGATATAGAGCAGCAGCGATGCTATTCGCTTTCGATTTTCATGAAACAGGAGGTGCGTTGGATCTTTAGGGAGTACTAGCAAAGCACAAACGACGAAGACGAAACACATACAGCAGGACTGGCGCCAGTCCTGTTCTATTTGCTTTGTCTTCGTCGTTTGCGCCCTCTCAAGATGGACCAACCCGCCCAAATCAAGGTGAGTTGCAGCGTTTGATGGGTACATCACACGTTTGCTGTTTCCCGCCCCTATTTGAGTCACCTCGAATGCAAATTTTGGTCAGGCAGAACAGAATAATCTCATGACGGAGCTCTCTAACGAGGCCTTGCTCAGCGGTAGCCTCCTCTGCAATGCTGGAGTGCAAGGCGCGAAAGCGTCGCGTAGGCGGCTCGAACTGCAGAGAGCCTACAATGCGTGGTCCTGAGACGCGGAAGGCAATCTTCACAGCAGAAGCGTAGGACAGTACTTTATAAAATTTCAATATATAATCACGTGATTGATGTATTGAAGAAAAATTTCCCCTCAGTTGTTTGTTTGCCAGTGAGCAACCGACGACGACCACTGTGGAAGGGATGGGGGTGCTCAGTCTTTTCCCAGTCACGGGGCTATTGCCACCCCCCCTCCCCCGTCTCGAGAAATACTGCTATGTCGCCCTCCCGCCCCCTGACTTCATGATAATCAGACGTTCAAAAACACAACACTTTTAGAAGAACCGTTTGAAGTTACCGCACCGGAAAAGCAATTTCACGCGTACGGCAAGCAGAAAGTGCAAAATAATTGTACCTGCTTCCGCTGTACGTTGCAGTAAATACTGATAAGGTTCTTACTTGTTCTTCATAGACCACACCTTTACTTACCCTCATAAAGCTCATCGTCTGCGTAACAAAAGAGAAAAACGTAGCAATAGACACAACGTTATTTACACATAGGATGATGGTCATTGCATGCAAGGTACATGAAAAAGGAGGTAATATACAAAACTCGATTGTAGAAAAGCCGTATATGTAGGGTGAGCTTGCATAACTCGTGAAAATATTAAATGATCATTCGTATCAGTATAAGAGTGATACATGTTGTTATCACATAACTTGACAGTTTCCTCAAGGTATTCCTGCATTTCCTGTTTCATTAATAAACCTAATATGCTGAAATTGACGACAGAGTGCTTTGAATGAATAATTGCAGACAAATAGTTTTATCGTTTCATTTTAGTATCCTTTAGGTGCTTGCGGTGTGACTCAACACACTACGATAGATTCGCCATGAATCGGGTGGCCCCGTGGGAGAGAGAAAAATATTCCTGCATATCCTACGCATCGAAGCCCATCGAGGCAGCCAGCGAGTAGGTCTGTATGCGGCATATTTTGGCTTTCAGCCAAGTAAAGAGCTGTACCAATGCCTCTGTAAATTGTGTAGTTGTGTGCATAATGTGGGATTACGAGGCGCCTCGACTACATTAGCGTCTAATGGCTCCGGCGAAATGTCGGCACTCAGATTACAGCACCGACGTCACTTTCATCGAAATAAAGAGTCGGCACAAATTGTTCGCTTCTTCTTGCTGGGACGAGTGACGATAGAATGTAGCTTGTTGTATCATAGAAGCGCCTATACAAAGTTTGTTATAATGTTACATGCTGAATAACCACCACTGCAACCACAGTTCACATTAGACAGGCATAGGCAGCCGTTGATGAATATATTTATTCACGATCTGTACCGAGTTGTTTCTGGCCAAGGGTGATTGCACTGAGTTTTTCAGCCTTTGACGGCTACGTTAATATCGCCAACTATGCAACAGTATGTCTTTCTCTTATTTAACCGGCACAAAGCGTCAAAGTTTCCCATTTGTATATCCGCTGTTCCTGGGTTGATATCGACTGTGAATAACCTCTAGCGAATATCCACATACCATGGGTCGTGGTATGAGGGTATGTGCCACACGTGACTGGGGGAAAGGGTTTCATGACCTGCGAGTCCCCTCCGTCATTCACTGATATCCTTCACTGATATTCACTGACATCCACTGATATCTCAGTTTGGTATAAACCATGTTAAGGAGACGGCCTCGTTTTCCCGTTTCCGGGCAGTGGCATGTGCAATAATTGATCAAGCATATGCTACGTATCTGTCAGCAGAACATTAGATCCACAGTCGCCGCGGTAATACATCGGTTACGGCGCTCGGCTGCTGTCCCGGCAATGCGGGTTCGAACCCGGCCGCAGCGGTCGCATTTCAATGGAGGAGAAATGTTAGAGGCCCGTGTACTTCGATTTAAGTGGACGTTAAAGAACCCCAGGTGGACGAAATTTCCGGAGCGCTCCAGTGCGGCGAGTCTCAATAAGGTTGTGGTTTCGGTACATAAAACCTCATATATTATTGTGATAGACCCAGAGATGTTACCTGATGGTTTTGCTTTTGCCGACGCCAAAAAGTGCAAAAGTGACGTTAAATCTAGCCGTTACCACGGCTGCAGTGCATCTGGCTTTTAGGCGACTCTGGCCTTCCTGTAGCCGGTTACAACCTAAGGACAAGCTAAGAAAAAAATTCCTAAGTGCTCGACCAGCGTTTCGAACCTGCGACCCCTCGCTCCGCAGCTCGCTGCCTTAGACAATTACGCCATGCCTTTTTTTTTGCTTTATTGCCTGTTTCCAGACACGAATTACATCACAAGCACATATAGGTAATAACAAGTAGTGTCAGTCCTACTGGACGGACATCAATTTTAAAATTCCTTGAGCACTGTCAAGGGTTCCACCCTCGATAACCACTCAGGTACAAACTCCTGCGTTTTCTGATTCGTTGTCCTGTATACTAACGGCAGAATACAAACGCACGCGGCGTTGGTGAAACTGACGGGACGCCACACGCGAAAAAATTAAAATTATGCGAGACGCGGGCCATGCTGCATCGTTCCCCGCGGTGCGTTTCGCCGCATCGCTGGCGACCCACGCTAGTACAACAACGACCGCGCGTGGTGGCGAGAGCTATTGAGAACGCTTTGGCTCTTGTAGATTTATTCCACAGGAGGTAAGAAACGAGACGGCTGAACCAGAATCACAGTAGATATGTTACAACGCGACCAGAATCCTGAGGCTGAAATTACAGCGCAAACGAACAAGACACCCACGAAGAAAAGAAACGTACAACACAAGCGCTGCGCTGACTAACTGCTTGATGCTTTGATACGCCGATGCATATATAAGTCCAAGGCAAACTTACCGCACATGCGCACACAGTAGCTCTAAACCAAAACGTGTACGAGGATGATATTGCATTAGATACACGAAGCATCAGAACTGTCATTTGGGCGAGTTGGTGTACATCCATCTTGAACGAATATTAGCTCGACAAAAACGAGTACGAGAAAAGAAAGACAGACTACAGCGCTGACTCGCAACTAAAAATTTATTCCGAAAAGAAGCAGAATAAATAGCAACTGGAAACCTAAGAAAAGAAACAACCATCGCGCATGCTCAATGTGACAAAACAAACAACAGAAGGCTATGTGGCTGTGGAGACGTGGACGTAACGCAAGCTATCCGTGAGGTATGATACTTCTGCATCTGATAGTGCTAACGACTGATACATTTATCACCTTCCAGCGCTATGTAAAACACCTCCATGATCACCAGTGAAGGCTGGTCTCTGTGGCAATTAGAGCACTGCACAGGATCGGGCCTACCCGAAAACCCGGGCCCGGCCCGGCCCATGGACCGGGCCGGCCGGGTAAGTAGTTTTCATGGCGGGCCCGGGCCAGGCTCGGGTCGGGCCGGGCTTGGAATTGGCTGAGTTCTTAAAGGGACACTAAAGTGAAAGACTGAATCGGTTTAGACTGCTAAAGTGTACTCTGAGAACTCGAATGTAAGAATTTTAACCACCATGAGGAGAAAATCAAGGGTGAAGTTCCATTCTTAATCTCGCGCCAAAATCTCTGCGCGGTGTCGTCACGGATTTCAGACTGTATTTGTCGTATTTTTGGGTCATTGGTTCAACGAAACTTCTTGAAACTTGTATGTTAAGTCTATGGCCCTCTCAAAAGTCAATGTACTTCATTTTTACCGATTAGGACCCTACGTAGATCCCAGTAGACGCCCGTCAGAAGCTATGACGTGACTGTGTTTGTTGCACGATTTTCAAGGTGGCGCCGACACCCACATTTTCTTTTCTTGAAGTGTCTGTCCCTTCAAGTGTGTTCCTCATACGTTGCGCGTGCATATACGTTTCGCATTTATCTCGATAAAACGATTCTTTTTTCATGTGGGTCAAGCTATTTGGAGAAGTTTTATGAGTGACAAGTACTGATCTTTCGCTTCTTGCATACGGAGCGACTTGGTTTATCTGAAAAGGGCGTAATAAAAGTAAATAGACCAGGCGGTTTATAGCTAACATCTCGCTATTCCGTGCTTTATTTGCATTCGTTATTATTTTATATTCCAAATATTATTCTATAGTCGCAGTGATAAATGTAATATAATAAGTTTATAGTTATAACTTATCATCGCAAGTGCGATCGCGGAGGCCCAGGACGGGCAAGTGTTCTTGCAAGTTCCAGCCCTCCACTAAAACGAAAGACTGCGCGGAGTCTCGTTGCATACAATCCCTATAAAGGACATTCTTTTTCCGTGGCTCCGTCTAGGCTCCCTGAGGTCATGTGACGCGAGATGGACATGCACAGCCTGCTTTGTGTGCCCCGCATTCATGAAAATTTACTCCGCAAAGGCCAGGATAGTGACGAAGGTAGGAGTGGAGGGGGGGGGGGGGGGAGGGAGGGCAGAATAGGTTCTAGCAGATGTCAGCTAACGTTGAAATTTTAATGACCTTTTTAAGATTTCATATATGGGTCATTTCTGAAGGGTATTTGGCGGCAAGTTTCCACCAATATATCGATACCTATCTCCAAAATGACTAAACTCTGGACGCCAATTTTTCAACAAAGAGTTTTGTTTCACGGTTATGTATCAACACATGGTGGCTGCAGGTGGTGCGTCACGAAAAAAATGCTTTAGACCTGCTTGCCTGTGTAGCTCAAGAACGTACTTATGAAATAAAAAAATAAAAAATAGGACGAAGACAGTCATGTGCGGGCCGCAGGCCGCTAGCGAAAGGTCCGCGGTCTGCGTGTTTGAGACCCCTGCACTATATAGTGCGAAAGCTACATGATAATGCCACAGCAGCGTTCGAATGTTCAGGAATAGCATAAGTCCATCAAACATGTACATTCATGTTTAAAGGCAAAGTATATTAGCTTGTCGAAATATCTGGCTTGAAATAAGAATCACGAATTCCATGCCGGGGGATGTCCCCTTACCTCGAATTATATGCATCCAACGAGTAAACGTCAAGAAGCTTATTCGCACCTTTATTACCAAACTGTAATGAACCCCGAAAATAGATAGCAATCACTTCGTCCACTTATTTCCAGTCCTACCAGTGTAGTCTTACCAGCGTAGGCCACCTTGTACAGGTACAACATCGTTAGGAAGGCATACACCAATATAATATGGACAGAAAAGAGCCCTGTGCAAGCCGTGCATAACAAATACTGCTGAAAAGTGCAAGGAGAAGCCCTCAGAATCATTTATAGATTATAATGAAGAGTGGCACACATTCGGGAATAGAGAAATGAAGGGATCAGCTGGACAGCTATTTTCATTCTGCAGAGGTCAAAAAAGACATCCTAAATTTGCTCCAGTGGTGGAAGTTAAGAACTACGACTACCGACGCCTTCACATTTCTCAAGACACATGTGCGCCTCTGCGGCTAGCGCAAGCAGTGCAAGAAACTTTAGCGCGGCAGGACATGTGATGCAAGGGCGCCAGGTGTGCTTAAGTGGAATCTCTTTATAATTTGATTTTTTGTACAATAACATGCGAAGACATAAACTATAAACTTTGCCACAAAAATTTATTGACTGTATATAATAGCAGCGGTGTGGTATATGAAAAAAATGCTGTGACAAATAGTTGCTTTTAGGGGCGAAGCTCCTCTTAGTCTAACCTTGTCACGTCTCCGTTGTCCGGCGTAAACACCTTTGCAAACTGCCTACTACTTCGTCTTTGCAAACATCCCACTACCATCCACCACCGATTCATTACTTCACCGACCATAAAGCCGTTATAATGAAGGAGGAACGGAAGCCACCTTCGCAAACTGCCCACTACTTCGTCTTTGCAAACATCCCACTACGATCCATCACCGATCCTTTGCAAACTGCCTACCAGAGTGTCGGAACGGAACGAAAACCAAAAACGAAAAACGAAAAAAAAACGATATTTTTGACCGGAACGAAAACGTAACCGAAACGTTATTTATTATTTCGTTCCGGAGTGAAACCGAAATTTTTTCAATCGTTTTTCGGTTCACGAGAAAACTTGGCAATCCGGAACAACGGAGGTCATGAAACGCGAGCAATTATGCATATCTCAGGGTACAGTATTAGCGCGTACCTTAGGCAGGAATTCCAAAGCAAAGATATGTTGAAATTCTTCCAACAACGAAAACAGTGGCAACCAGAGATGTTTATATTAACGCAAGTGGACTTTTGCGCGCCTGTCACGCAGGCCAGCGTGGGGAGGACATTGTCGGCGCTGAATTTGTTACAGCGAAAGCTGTTATGAGATCACAACAGCCGATTTTGGCGCCAGTTGTCCGCCGCCGCCGGTGTCCGCAAGGCTATCGCGCGAAATAAAAAAATATCGGCAGATCCCACGCCTTGTGGGAATGGGTTTCATGAGGTTTCATGCGAAGCAATCAGCGACTAATTGTCTATGCTGCATTTTTTGGCTTTGATCCAAGCGTTACGAGGTGGATCGACGTGTTTTTGAAAGCGCAAAGTTGTGTGCACATCGTGGCCTTACGAGGCACGGCAGTTACACTGGCGTTTAAAGGGTAACTTAAGGAGCACAGACGTGAGTATTATCGAAACGAGGGGCACTTTACGGTGCGATGATGTGAATATCATACGTAACTGTCGTTAGCTATTCCTGCGGGGTCGAGCAACACTTGAATATAGCTTGCAGAATCGTAGGAATACTAGTGTAATGTTTATTAGACTGCTATAAAGGCGGAGCCAACACTGTAACCAAAATTGACGTTAACCCGGCATGACGCCTGTATCATATCAGTACATATACAATGTTTGTTGCTTTGTTATAAAATTAGATGGCCAGCAATGCAACCACAATTGTCGCTGCACGAACATTACGCCTGCATAGCGTCTTTTTCCAAAGCAGTTTCAAGCAGTGGCGTCCATGGCTCTGTGGTAGAATACCTGACCGTCAGGCAGAATACTTGGGTTCGATTCCTGCTGGGTTCCTGATTTTCTTCTTTGCATTCGTCGGGTCAACGCTGCCGATGTCGGTTTTTCTCTACGGTCTCGCATTTAAATTACCAATTTCTGTCTTGCTGTTCTTGGGAAGATATAAACTGTCAATCACCTATGGCGGATACCCACTTACCGTTGCCCGTGGCATACGGTCATGTGCCACACGTGTCTAGAGGAAAGGGTTTGACGACGCACGCGACAGGATTTCCATGTTATTCATGTCATGACCAGACAGTCATATTCGCCAAACCCTCTTACCCTCCCATGCCAATTTTGGTCTACACCAAGCTATGGAGGCGATCACGATCGAGAACAGCCAGACGTAGGCGGCTAGATAGATAGATAGAAACGCTCAGACTGCCTTGGGCTTGCTTAGAAAAAAACCGAACTCTTTCGGAAGAAAGAATCCTGCGCCACCGACAGGACTTAGCGTCACATAAGAAGGCTGTGCAGGCGCTAATGCGCTTTCTGCGTTCAATCCGGACTGTCAGAATGGCTATGATAGGAACATCCTGCATGTGTGCATTTTTTGGTATGTTTTATTTTATCTCACTCTCTATCTCTCCTCTTTCCGACCCCTAATCCCTGTGCAGGGTAGCAAACCAGTGTTACTACCTCCCTGCCTTTTCCTTTTCATCTATTTCTGTCCTCTCTCTGTCCGCATTCAAAATGAAATGAGAAACGCATTTCTAGGAGTGGATAGGATTTTAACCCGCGCCCTCTGCATGGCAGTGGAGTATTCCGCCACAGTTCCACTCTGGTGCTTGTAACTCATTCACTAAATTACTCTATACAGGGTTCATGTCTGTCAAGGAATCGTGTTAACATAGGTAATAGCGTGCAGAAGAGTAAAATAAAAACCTGGCATCACACAATTCGAATTGCGCAACGAGTGGGTCGTTGAATGCTTCCAACCCCGTTACAAAGGGCCCCTCCAAAATTCTTCATCGTCATCAGTCCACAGCACAAGTCCATATAATGCCTTATGTTAGCGGGTATCAGATTCTCCGACGAATGATGAAAAATTGCATAGTGGCTGCTTCGCTACTTCAGAAAAATTACGGTGATTTGTGGCGTAGTGGGTACATTGCATGTGTACTTGTATTAGTTGCCCCAAGAGTGTCTACAACGGACTCTAGAAAGGACGCTCTTTCGGCTTTCGTTGTGACTGTGCTGCGTGTTCCGCGCAGGCCTAGTGCTTTTTATCAGAACAGCGGTCTCGCACAGAAAGTACACTCATTGACGTGCTGCTTCTGAGATCGTGCTCACTCCCTTGACACAAAGCATTGATACCGCTAAAAAATCGTAATTGACTTATGAGAAAATAAATACTATGACTTTGAAGCGCATACTTGTTTGTGCTAGTTGGTAGGAATTCTTGGTACAGTTATTTACGCTCCTCTTAAGAATTGTACACCTCTCCCACCTTCTTAAGGAGAGGGCAAGTAACTACATCCCAAATAAAATCTTTTTATAATTACCTTAACTTCAATGTTTTGTATACAAAAAAAAAACCGTTACGAACCGTTACGGAACATTTTTTTTTTCGTTCGGGAACAGAAACGGAACGGAACTTTTTGCGGTGGAACGAAACTAAAACCGAAACGAAAAATATTTCGTTCCGACACCCTGCTGCCTACTACTTCGTCTTTGCAAACATCCCACTACGATCCACCACCGATCCATTACTTCACCGACCATAAAGCCGTTATAATGAAGGAGGAACGGAAGCCACCTTCGCAAACTGCCCACTACTTCGTCTTTACAAACATCCCACTACGACCCATCACCGATCCTTTGCAAACTGCCTACTGCTTCGTCTTTGCAAACATCCCACTACGATCCACCACCGATCCATTACTTCACCGACCATAAAGCCGTTATAATGAAGGGGGAACAGAAGCCACGTCTAGCTACCACTTACGATTAGTAAAATTTCTTGTATAAATATATAGTTTGTCGCGTCTTTGATGATGTACTGGGCTATCGCTTTGATTACTGCTGGGCGAAACCACTGAAGATTTCACGGTGTAGCCATGATTGCTTCAGGAGCTTCGCCCAAGCTCTTCATCATTCACCCGTGGATATGCTGCGAATTTTTTTTCCATTCGGCTTCTTTTACGTATTTCCAAAGTCCACGGCCTGCGCGTGGTTCGTTATAATTTTTATCTAGGTTAGTGTATTTACAGCAAATCTAATAAATTTGAATTTTTTCCTGTACTTCTCTTGATTGGCAAGGTGCTACTATGATGAAGGTACATATGCTACACATCCAGAAGGGCGCACTTTATCGTTACAGCATGCTTTAGAGGGACACTAAAGGAAGAACGATTGTTGGCGTATTAGCAAATTACTATAAATCACCACGCCTGCCGCGAGAAGACGCATGGGAAGCGCGAAGACGCGCAAAAAGGAATTACGGCTGGTAACGCCACCATGAAATTCCCGCATCAAACGCGTCATAGAATTTGACGGCGTCTGCTACATCGTACCCAGTTTTAATCGGTAAAAATGAAGTGCATTGTCTTCCGAGGGGGGGGGGGGCATAGACTTAACATACGAAGTTTCAGGAAATTTCGACAAGCCAAAGTCGCCAAAATACGAAATATACACATTGAAATTCGTGTTGTCACGCGTGAGATTTGGTCGCGAAATTTAAAAATGAAACGTTGACCTTGATTTTCTCCTTTATTAATGAATCTCTGTTGGTGAAACTAACGACATTAGTTAACCTTTAGAAACAGCGCTAAAAGACGGGACAAAGAAAGGACACAAACCACGGCGCTGCGGTCCCTTCTTTGTCCCGTCTTTTAGCGCTGTTTCTAAAGTTAATCATGAACCAACCAGCCCAAATTCGTACCTTATTGCAACGACATTAGATTTCTAAAAGTAGAATTTATCAATCTAAGCTGATTCATAGTCTCACTTTCATGTCCATGTAAATTTCAATAGAGAGCGCAATAAAAAAAAGTGAAGAGAGCGTTCTGTTCTCTGTCCCCTCTGTTTTTATTGCGCTCCTTATCAAAACCGGACTCATGCTGGAAATCGCTTTTCTTTCTATATGTTACAAAACGCTCTTGATAATTCCGATGGTATTCCTAGAAAATTGGGTACAGTACACCGTTCATCGTATCCAGTATGTCCTCTCAACTGTTTCCACGGTGAGCCAGCCCCTTTTACAAGAAAGTACCATAGGTTAAAATATACTTGCTAGCGAAGCATGCGCCAAGCATGCGTAGATATTTGCCGCTTAAACGCTCTTGCGGTCGTTCTATCTTCAGGCAACACCGCCTAGATTATTGGCTCGGGCCTCTGTCGGGCCTGATCTGGGGTCGGGCCGGGCCGGGCCGGGTAGGCGAAATTTTTTCTCGGGTTCGGGCTGGGCCCGGGTCTCACTTTGAGTCGCCGGGCCGGGCTCGGGCGGGTAAATAGAATCACGGCCCGTGCAGTGCTCTAGTGGCAATGCAAGATTTCCGTTTTATCAAAACAAGGTTTACAACAGGGGCGTAGCAGAAATTTTTTTCGGGGGGGGGGGGGGGTTCAACCATACTTTATGTTTGTTCGTGCGTGCGTTTGTATGTGCGCGTGTATATATACGCAAGCAAAACTGAAAAATTTCGGGGGGGGGGGGTTGAACCTCCCAACCACCCCCCCCCTGGCTACGCCCCTGATTTACAAGCACTTTGACAATTAATGGCCAAATGTGAACCTGTGGCGTTTTTGACATTACGCGCATGCTCCTGCATTCCGATGTCTACACACCGAATAGTTTGCCCAATGTAAAACTTGTTGCAAGAACATGGTACTTTATATATTGCATTGCCTCGACAATCTACATACTTATTCCTGTATTTTACCGCGCAGTCTTGCCGTTTTCCATATTTTTCTTTGTTTAACTTCCTATGCACAGCTGGACATACCTGCCGCAACTTGAGGCCAACGCTGAATACATCAACTTGGTACCTACTACCCACATTTTTAATCCCATGCGGCATCCCACGTCACATCCCATCCCATGCGACATCCCATGTACATTGAGCATGCGCGATGGTTGTTTCTTTTCTTAGGTTTCCAGTTGCTATTTATTCTGCTTCTTTTCGGAATAAACTATAGTTGCGAGTCAGCGCTGTAGTCTGTCTTTTCTTTTCTCGTCCTCGTTTTTGTCGCGCTAGTATTTGTTTAAGATTGAGGTACACGAAGTATGAAATTGTATTCAGATGGGTGCAGGAACAAAGACGTAAAAGAAAAGTAACAAGGCAAAAGAAGTGTGTTTGTGCGCTGTAATTTTAGCCTGAGGAATATGTACCAACTACAGCCAAATGAAGTTTTATCTTAGTGACAAGATCGACGCCTGCCGGGAACGAGAGCCGTGGCTTCACGTGCCACTGCCAAGCGCCTTCTTTACTTTCTTCTCTTAAGGTAGCGCGCTCTGCGGTTTTGTTTGCCGCCCAAAGGAAGGCGCTGCAGGGTTGGGACAACGCGAGCGCAAGAGTCCGAGAGTGGCTAGCGTTTTGCGCATGTGTCCTGGCGGCTCGCAAATTTCTTGGGTCTCCAATTCTAAAACTGTCTAGTGTTTTGCCGGAGTAGGGATGTGCGCCTTCGACTTGTACTTTGGCATACAGGGCGTGGTCGACCGTTCTCGCACGATTAAGTCTTGAGGGCGAGTTTTGTTCGTGTTGTGCTTTCACCGCAAAGTTTGCGTTGAGGCTATAGACCACACTACGGTCACTTCGCTCGCTGCAGCGGCCGCGTTTGCGAAAGGGGTGATCTGCTAGCTAGAAGAGCCAAAGCAGGGGTTTGAACTAACAACTGTGACAGTTCGTGCTCGTCCTGTGTATCCTGTGCGTTCTTTTCGTGCCTCATTCTTTGCGTTTGAGCAGCGCGCTGCAAGTGTCTAGCTGTGACAGTTGTTAGTTCGCGCTCGTCCTTGTGTGTTCTTTTCGTGCGTCCTTTGTGCTCGACAGCGCACAGCAGGTTTTCTAGCTGCTTGCTGTTCTTCCTGTGACATTTCAATTTTTGCTATCGCATTCGTCGATTCGCCTGTGAGGCGACTAACCTTTTTCGTCGGTGTCACGGACTGTAGGTATTATTTAACAGTGTATAGGCCGAGGCTGTAGACCACGCCCTGTGTGTGTTCACCTCTTCCGAGTTTCGCCATCGTGACTAGTCTGGCTATTCGCAGTTTGCGCATTCCTAGAGTTCCCCGGAGAGGAATGCCATTTAAGGTTGAGTGCTGCACATTCCGTATCAGTAAACGCTTCACTGTCATTCCAATATAACTCTTACCGACAAACAGCGTGCTGATGACGAAGTACAAGAGCAAGAACAGCAGTAGAATGCAGCAGCTCACAATCGCCGCGATCTGCTTCTTCCGCTCGCTATCGTCTTCGTCTGGCGACTGTTGAGGGGGATGCACCACGCTCATCTCGGACTCGGACCTGGTGGATACGATCAGTCAAACCAGTACTCATTTCGGGCACTGCCCGGAAGGAAGTGAAGGCCGTGTAAGAACAACAACAACTAGTGGACGGTTCGGAATTGGCGTCACGCGCGACTGACGCAAAATCTTGTCACAAGGTTCTGCTGTAGGTAGTGTTCTTCGTGCTTTTTCCTCATTGCAAGCACGCGTCGATACTGTTATGTCCTAAAGCCGCTCTTAGTGCTTGTGTGCGTAGCGCTAGCGTACACTGTTCAACAATGTCATGTAGTCCTTCTTCCCGTGTTACTCTGTTATTTAAAACGCTCGTGGGAATAAGAAAAAAAAAAAAAACGTCTGATTATTACTGTTATGAATCATTGATCAACTTCGAACATTGACTCTCCCGCTCACAAAAAAAAAAACACAAAACTCACGTGGATCTGTGCGTGATCATTAGATGAGCACAGACTCTCACTTATATAATGAAAGGGATTTTAACGATGTCGTCGTAATCATGACCTTATTGCAGAACAGTTCCTTTGAGTGGCCCGAGTTTTGTCAAGCATTACAGCAAACTGTAGAGATCCGCCAGATATCGCAGAAAAGCGCATGAGTGCTTTCGCTACATCGCACCATGAAACAAAAGCGCGCAAAAATTTAAGTATGAGTAAGGGGGTCCGCCGCGGTGGTATAGCGGTTACGGTGCTCGGCTGCTGACCCGAAAGTGGCGGGTTCGATCCCGGCCGCGGCGGTCGTATTTCGATGGAGGCGAATTGGTTGAGGCCCGTGTACTATTTAGGTGCACGTTAAAAAACACCAGATGGTCGAAATTTCCGGAGCCCTCCGCTACGGCGTCTCTCATAATCATATCGTGGTTTTGGGACGTAAAATCCCAGATATTATTATGAGTAGTAAGGGAAGCAAACATGGAAGAGTATAACTGTGAAAGCGAGCAAAAACTGTAAACAGGCTTTTGATTCCTGAAACTAGAAATGTAAGAAGAGTGCGTATGTACAGTGCTTCTGAGAACTGTCCAATGGCAAATGCGCTTAAGCGAAATGCACATGGGTACCGAAACAGAGAGACAGGACAATAGTAAATGTGCGGGATGAAGAACTAGTTATAAAATAAATACAGAACACGAGAGAAAGTGGATGCGCCGCGGGGCTGCGCGGCGGCAAACGCCCGCGCACCTTTTGCGCTCTTAGCTGTCGCTGAAAAGAAGGCCGATCATTTTCACCGTATCCACGCCTCGCGCTATCCTTCACATTATTCGAATCGGAGGAGTTTCTTATTTTATGGAGCACCTGTGTCTCGATGACAACAGGTGAGGGCGCGAATCGCGCGTGTCGATCATAGATCGAGAACTGCATTCGATCCATGTCTACTGCGTGGTGTGGTCGAAGCTGCCCCGCGAAAATCGCTGGAGCTGACCGCAGCACTGCGCGATGTATTTAAGGCGCACGTGCACTTTCGTTCTTTTGCTGCTCACCGCCACCGCGCTAGTCGTGACTTTAGCAGTAACGACAAATGCCTCAGACGACTCATCGCGTTTCACGACATGGCTTCCGCTCCTTGATGGTGACGGTTGCAACATTGCATATAAAGTTCTGATAAGTGCATCGAAGTCGGCCGACCACGAGCAGGGTATTTGAGGTGTGGCACACACGGTAAAGAACACGCACTCGATAGACCAAGTATACGAGCATCTAGCCAGCGAGGGCGAATGCATCGGTAGAACATCGAAGTCGGCGAACAGCGGAAGCACAAACACGCGCGGTGGAACTCCCGAAGAAGAGCGAATGCTGGGCCATCCTGAAAGAATTTCCGTCTCGAGAAAATAGTGGCAAAGAGAGAATGTTCATTACAGTAAATTACCCAGGTGACCTTTACAAAATAACATAAGCCTCCTCGAGTTGGACCGGCTTCTGCTTGTGATACCCTGCACGTGACACTTTTTCCACTTTCGTCCTCCAGCTGCTAGAGTTAAATACAGCGAAAGGTATGTTTCTCAGAGCCAACAGGACGTAGCACCTTTCATGGTCCGTTTCTACTGTCGAACACCGCTGCAATTGTTACAAAAGATCAACTTGCTCGATAGGACTGCGCATTTGTATGCTTGTATGCACCTACATAGCATGCAGACAGATATGTTTTTCATTTTGCTGAATAGAGTGAAATCTCGGTGATACGATCACAGCTCACACGAATTTCGGGGTGATACGAATTTCCGTTGGTCCCGGCCAAGGCCCATTGACCTGCAATGTAGTGGAGTGCGGTTGTTGCGAACCGATTTTCACCCGGCGACGTTTGATACGAACGTACGCTACCACCCAGTACGAAGAGGTGCTAAGAGACGCACCAAGCACGTGCGAGCGCGGGAACGCAAGCGTGGGCATGTGCGCGTACCGCCAAATCGTCAAAATTGCGGTGTAAGAAAAAAAACATGGGTGATCCCTCCGTCATAGGAATCGGTATAACACGAAAGTGAAACGTGTCTTCACAGAAGTAGTGCTTATAGTGTAGTGATATATGACAGCTTGTACAATGTCTATTCGTGTTTGGCAGCTATAGCACTGTTTGACGTGGATGCACCCATGCTGACAGCATGTCTCTATCGCGACGACTAACGCCCATGATCATGATTAAACCGTTGTGGTAGCTGACGGTGTGAACATATAGACACAGCGAATCGTGAATCCCGCGTAAGGATGATATCAACAAGCTCATAATCAACACTGGTACCCGGTATGCACTTCTTCAAAGCGTCGTCATTAAGGAGAGAACGGCACGGTGTGCGCTTTCTAGTAATGGGTAGCCGACGCCTGTGCTCATGCATATACACTAACACACACTGCGCTTCAGTAACACGGGAGGTAGCTACAGGTTCGTAGCCTGAGCCGCAAACGCGTGCGTCCCGCTGGTTTCTGTCTCACAGGCGCTGCTCTCGCTCCGCCAAGGCACGACATTCGCCCGTCGAAATCGCGTCCTTTCTGCAACGCGTATTGCAGCAGTTTTGGTAGTCGGTGCTCTCGCAATTGAAGCAGTCGGCGGCGCAGAAATCCCGTTGGTGCACGTGGAAGCTGCACTACTCCGATGAGCCGACGCACGCTAACACGAAGCCAAAGGCATAGAACGTAAGTGCGTCAAGGGTGCCTCGGCAACGCCAGCACGGCCAGTCTACCTCTCTGTTATCGAGACGCTTTAACCATGGCCTCCGATATCGCGTGCAATCTCGGAGTAAGCGCTAGTAAGTGTCGATCGTGAAGCATTATCTTTTCACATCTCACAGACGGCGGCACTGCCCCGCTTCGTCCGCCGCGAAAGAGAATGTGTGAAAGATTAAGGCGCGTTCGCGCCGTCTCTAGCATCTCCCGGCTTAGCTTAGTCGGTAGGCGTCGGGCGCTTGCCGTCGCGGCCGCAGCGTCGTTAGTTCGAATACCAGCGGTGTATCTTTTTCTTGGTTTTTTTTTTCTCACCCGTTGGCGTCCATTTTATCAACGTCATATCCGTGAAGGATGTACTTGGTGGACCCCGGCATAAAACACTTTCGTGTTAAAACACTTTTCTTACGGTCAGAATAAACCTTCAGAGACGCGTCACGGCCTCTGAGGTTGTGTGCGCGAATGTTTAAGGCTCTTATGTGCCTCCGTGTGCCCTCGTGTTAAGATTACAGAGGACATTAGCGCCATGCTGTTTCTTTCTAACGAGTCGACGCGGGCTACTGTCGTTGTACTGTGTTTACACGTGCCTGCCTCGTGCATCAGACCTCCTATGAAAGGTGGACGAGGGCCGAAGGAAAGCGAGGACGGTCTTGGCGAAGGAGTCAGGCCTCACATCGTCAACATGCGCGACCGTCGAGGTCACACTTGTGCGGGCACGGCCGTAAATTTCCCCCAAAACATCCCCAAGACCTCCGCAATAACAAAATCATAACACAGGACCGTGGTTCTGTAATTTCGTGGCCTTGATCCATCGCATCAAAGCGCTTCATTTGTTACTTTTGCTGCAGTACTCCAGGTTCACGCAAAAGAGCATACTAAAATTTGGAAGGGGCTACTATTGTCACGGGTCACAACGCAAATGGTTCAACAATTAAATACCCGCTTACGGGCCGTATATTTACGAGTGCTGGTATGATTGCCGACGCCTAAAAACTTAACTGACAATCATTCAGGGTTCTTCTTGACGTTGCTGCGGCCCTGAAAAACAATAAATGAATAAGTACGCCAGCTTTCTTTTGTCGCATGCTAATTTTCCATGCTTTGGTGGTCCCGTGAGATTCGTATCACTGAGGTTTCACTTATAGAAAAAGTCAGTTACACTGCCAGGCCAAATCAATGAATGCAATAGCAACTGGAATGATATACGAGGTCGGGCCAGCAGCTCACTCCTTCAGCGTACGACCTGACGTTACTCGACAAAGCACTGACGTAATAAAACGCGTCCGCTGTAGCAAGCGAAGCGCCGTCGTGCTGTCTGTTGTTTCAATGCACACTAAGTCGCGAGAAAACGGCAAGCAGAAATGCATGAGCCGTCTGCTAATCGCTGCTACGTGAGTCGCGACCACGCCCGGCCGATCAAAGTACGCGTTCTTGCCAGAGCACCGCAGCCCCGTCTGTACCCTTTTCGCGTGATTGAGGACTGCCCGTGCGTTTCATCTGCGCTTGAGCCGCGGTTCTCGGTTGTCTTCCCGAGCTGTCACTCGCACATCGAAGATACGACACGCGGGGCGATGTTGTCTCCCTTGGAATTTATCCGCAGCCTCACGACGACGGTGACGCCGCCGGCAAAAATGCAGTTGGAGAGCCGCAATAAAATTACATGGTCAGCATTGCATTACACTGTATTAACTCGGTTTCATTTGTAATCCTACATGGCAGCATCACTTGATGTGACATGAAATGTATAGGTGAGGAACATTTCATTGTCACTGACGATGCAGCTGCTTATTTCAAAGGAGCTATGAGGTTCCTAAAAAACCAGTCGTGCGCTTTGTCATACGTGCGCCTCCGTCAATGCCTGTTCTTTTCCGATGCACCCAGCCAAGCGCTCTGTATTCATGCGCGCTGCAAGGCGCATAGTATACGTCCCATCGTTTTTGGCATGCTGGTGACCACTCGTGTGAAAAACACGGCAAATATCCGTCACGAAGGCAACTGTTAATTTGCTGACGCGAAATGGGTGATCGTTGCTGCAGGAGCGGTTTGCTCCGACTCCTAGTCTGAACGTTAGCGCACTGTGGTGGCATGCGGAAATTTGGGATTGGATTAACCCGCCGTGGTAGTCCAGTGGTTGGGTGACGGCCACGGCTGCCGAATTTTGATGGAGGCGACATGCACCGAGTACATTTAGATTTATGCCCACGTTAAAGAACACCAAGTGGTCAAAATTTCGGGAGCCCTCAACTACGGCGTCCCGTCCCGCATAATCATATCGTGGTTTTGGGACGTAAAATCCCATAATTTATTACTATTAAGGGTTGGCTTCCCACGACAGATAGTGTGGGTTGGACCAGAGCATGCCAGGAAGTGTTTGACTACTCACATCATGGACTCTTCCATCGTGGATTGCTCTGAAAGTACGAAAGAACATTAAGGCAAATTGCATTCAAGCCAAATACGATTTGCGCGTATGCGCTTGTGTTAAAACGTTCTGTATCAGTAAAATTGTCCGAGTGAATCATGAGCGTCTATGGCAGTCAATCTAGACAATTGAAAAACAATTAAAAGGGCGTCCCAAATAAAAAGCAGATATGCAGATACCTGGATGGCTATAATAATTATTAGTGTGGAATAATTAACACAAAGATGAAGCACTGAAATCAAATTTGGAAGAACATGGGAACAGAGGGCCTAGATACGGTGAATCCTCATGGTGGTACTATTCAAAGAAACGCACAATAATAACGGGAGTGTTGTCACCAGTGAACTCACCCATTTTGACGAATAATAAACGGTCAGAAAACGTCGCTTGGTTCCCGTACTGCGTTTTATCACGCTGCTTGCAAACGGGCGGAGGCGGTTCAGCCGACTCAGCCGTGATCTTCTTCTTTGAAGACCCGTGCTTCGCATGGCCTCGTGCTGTGCCGCTGCTGATGATGAGCGGAGTCAATGGCAAGTTTTCCACACCGAACTTCCCACATTGTCACGTGATTGTGACGGCTCAAGTAGAGAACGTGGAAGGATGAAGAAAACAGCTGGGGGCTGATAGTAGCCGCTGGGATCCCGTCTAAACCGCGGCACGGCCTTTCCATTCTAACAATATTTGTAGTTTTGCGCTGGAGGACATAACATTAACGATTGCTTTGGTTTAAAGGGCTCATTTTTACGGTTAACTCGAATTTGCGGCGGCAAGTGATCCTCTCCTGATAACAAAACTAGAAACAACGAAAATAGTTTTAACAGTGAAGCTGTTTAAAACCGACCGTTGGTCCCTGCAGAGCGAACAGAAAAAACTATCGTCATGGTGCACCGGAACACGCTCTCTTCATCCAGTCAATCAATCAATCAATCAATCAATCAATCAATCAATCAATCAATCAATCAATCAATCATCAATCAATCAATCAATCAATCAATCAATCAATCAATCAATCAATCAATCAGTTTAGTGTGTAACATACATATAATGACTGGTTATTATTACACAGGTTATAATAACCCAGAGCCCAGTGAAAGGCAGTTGCAGGGGTCCGTTTTTTAACAGTAGTAGGTACTGCTGAGCTACAGAGCAATATAAGTACATAAAAGTGCAACGAAATACAATAAATACATTTAGATACATAGCAATTACATAAATATGTATAATCACAAAGAAATCGAAATAATATTTATTAATTCAAGTATGACTGTTGTGATTTTGCAGGTGATCGCGAACACATTGTTTATACAATGAAATGATGTGGATGCTGCGATGGTACAAGGTAAAGTATTCCAAGTTTTTGATGCAATATAAGAAAATGAATGTGATCCGTAGTTAATCCTTATGCGGGGTAGCATAAGGTTTATTAAAGTAGAACGTAAGGAATATGTGGGCGTTTGATATGTTAATGCTATTGAAGGACATTGAACAGCGTTATTGCAAAAGTTTGTAGACAAGTAGAATACACGATAATTGACACCAAACTGCGATGGGTTGTAGGTTTAGTAGTCTGTAAGCATATGAAGCTGAGTCTGTTTTGGTATGGAGGAAAGGGCACGCACAGCTGTGTCTGTGCTACTTTTGAGGGGGTTGCCAGTGTTGTCGGGGTAGGTTAATCCATAAACTACTTAGCATACGTGATGTGTGAGTGTATGAACGACTGATATAATGTTAACATTGTCTTTATGGGAAAATGTAGCGTAGCCTGTAAAGCATGGGTATTTTCTGTATATTTAAGTGTTGTCTTGAGTACGTGTGTGTGCCATGAAAGTTTGCGCGTCCAAGTATACACCGAGAAATTTGTATTACTAACCCTTTCTAGTACTGTGTTATTCATTTTAAGCTGATTACTTAAAGTAAGCTGGGTGTTTTGGGGGGCAAAGATAATGTAATACTCTTAGAGCTGTTGGCGAGTAGTTCGTTCGCATTAAGGGAAGGATGATCATTTTTGTAAGGCTGTCGTTGCTTTTGTGGTATAGGATATTTTCGTTTTTTGCTGTTACAAATATGTTAGTATCATCTGCGTAAAGGATACAATCTACCGATGTTAGGATGGCAGATCATTAATGTAAGCTATGAACAAGAATGACCCTAGGAATTGAACCTTGCGGAACACCTCTATTGGTTATACATCGACATGGGCGGACACAACCGTTCATATACGCATATTGCTCGTCGTCTTATGCTTCGCTCCAAGAAAAAGTGCGTGGATTTGTCCGGCGTGGGATGCAATAACTTGATGGTCGAGAGAACGAGTACAAAGAGAGAGAAAGAGAGAAAGAATTGATGAAAGACAGAAAAAATAACAGACAGAGAAATAAATAGACAACATCTAGAGAAAGGTATAGAAGAAACAGCCGCAAAAAAGGGCTAGAAAGAAGAGAGGGTAAGAAGAAAATAGAAAGAAAGAGAGAAAATAAAAAACAAGAGAGAAATATTTAGAGAGAGAGAGAGAAAGAAAAAGGAAAAACGGAATTAGAGAGAGAGAAAAAGAAAGGGACAAGGAAAGAGAAAGAAATAGCTAGAGAGATAGAGAGAAATAGAAATAGAAACAGGGACCAAAAAGAGAAGCAAAAAACAGAGAGAAAGAGAAAAATAGAAACAAAGACAGAAAGAACTTCCTTCCTTTCAGGGCTTGGCACCACCATTGCGAAGCTGCCTTAATTTTTTCGCTCATCATACTAATAAAAAGAGTGTTTTCATTCGCAATTCACACCGCATAGAGAGCTGGTAGTTGCTTTTGTCAATTCAATTGTATGACCAAAGTTCAAGCCGATTCCGCATATTGTCACAAGCAGTAGTGGGTTAGTGACACAAGGCAGTAAGGGACCCTCTGGAAGAGAGGACAGCGACGAAGTGCTAAAAGGACTGGTCTGAATGTACGAATAATTATTGCACTCGTTCTTTTATGTTGCTTGTATTTTGTCTTTAATCATAAGTTATGACTAAACATATTTAATACTTCATATTAACAATTCTCGGCCAATCTCCCAGTGTGGGTATGAGCCGTGTATAGAGGCACAAGAACAACAATAACTGGCCAATACCCCACAGTGGGTGTGAGCCACATATATAAAGGGGAACAACAAGAAGGCTCCAGTGTGTAAAGTGCTGGTGCTATGGTCACACTATGAACGGATGTAGGTCAACTATGAGATGCCGAACTTGTGGTGATACTCACAACTCGAGTGACTGCCAATGTAAAGAAGAAAAGTGTTGTCTCTGCAGTGAAGCGCACTGTGCGGATAATGCGAATTGTTCAGCAAAGGCACGAGAAATCCAAATTCTCGAAATTGTAGATCGCCACACGTTGTTCCCGAAGAGAAGCCATAGCTGAAATTCAGACCAGAACTGAGGGGTATGCCGGTGTAGCCGTCCGTCATAACACAGCAACGGAAGCGTCTTTTTCCCTGTCCATCGCGGTTGTGGACGAAAAGGTAATTGAAACGGCTATAAAGCGCCTTGCTGCAAATATTTGTGAGTCCATGTCACAAATCTTAAACAACCAGATGACACGTATAGTTGGAACGGCGGGAGATACCGATACAGCTTCGCAAAATGCTGAGCTTCCAAGGTCATTAAATGAAGCAGAATTCGAGATCGTGTCGTTAAATTCTCAGTCTGCAGGCCCTCTCTAGTAGGCAACCAGAGGAAAAGGGAAAATATAAATGAAGAAGCACAGGATTCAGACGAAATGGACTTGGACCCAGATCGCTAAAGCGTTCTAGATCCCCTCTGTCGAAGAAGCGAGCTGCCTAAGACCACGCACCTCACATAAGTTCACAGGATGAAAGAAAACTGTCACGGAGTAGGAATAGTTTCATAAACACGAATAAAGACGTTTCGACATGAAACGTGCCGTCGCCGACAGAGTGAAGTGAACTGGTGCCCAACAGTTTTTACCCACGTCATCCGGCCCTCGGCGACCAGCGCTGTCTGGTGAAAATTTCACCATCTCCCACTAAAGGGAACGATGTGGGGATGCGAAGGAGCGCATGGGTCGACTTAAAGTTCCGTTCATCACGGATACCTTGCCCGATGTTAACGCGTCCTTGCATGTGGAGCACACCATGAATTCACTGTAGTTGCTGTTGCTGTTACTCGTCCTGAATTCTTGTTGGAGCACGCCACGTGGGTTCATCGCGCGTCTACAGAATCTCGTTCATCGACGCCATCACGTGATTACTGAGAGAGTGTAAGGGGGAGAGATCACAGCGTCTTACCTAGCCCCTTACACAGGCCCGAAGCCGATAGCGCGTGCCAGCGCGTTCTGACTAGGATACAACACATTGGTTCATCGCGCGTCTGCAGAATCTCGTCGCCGACGCCATCACATGGTAGCTGAGAGACTGTAAGGAGGAGAGGCCGCAGCGTCTTACCCAGCCCCTTACACGGGTCTGAGCGCGCTAGCGCGTGCCAGCACACGTGGTTGTGTCCGCGTTACGCCAAGCTAGGACAGCATACGGCAGCCCGGGCCCCTAAAGTGTTCTGCACGTATTCATCATCAAGGCGGTCGAAGAACAAGACAAAGACGACTTCTCCTTGGCGCGAGCGTGCGCTCAATACGTTGCAGATGGCTATGGTATGCGAAAACTAGAAGCAGCGCGAAAAAAACGACGACAAAAATAGGAACACACACAACCGGACTAGCGCTGAACTGCCAACTGAATGTTTATGAAGATCACCACTTATAGCTATGCCACCAAAAACGCCTTGTCACACAAAAAACGCCACAAAAACCAACGATTGCGGACATACCCTACTTCCGTCATCACAGCTGTGAGTGAAACTTTGCTACAAAGATTGAAACGTTCAGGAAGAAAACTGATGAGCAAGAAAAAGACAAGAGACCGTTTTCATGTGATACCCATATGTGCACAGGTATCGCATAACTGAAGAAAGTGGCGAACAGGCACCAAGTCAACCTCGTATTTTCTGCTCCTCGTAAACTTTCAACGCTGTGTCATGCTATGAAAGGTCGAAACAAATGATATGTACTACTAACCATGAAACGAGTTCACCAAGTGCACCTCTGATGTTGTTTATGAGATACCATTGTGTTGTGGGAGAGTGTACATCGGACAAACTGGGCAATGCTTTAATGATAGGGCCAGGCAACATAAGAACAATGTCAAAAATGGCTATGGCAGCCATCTAGCCTCGCACTGTAAAAATGCGCATGCACACCCAAGTTCGGGCAAACTAGTTTTTTGACGTTTGGAAAATCCAAAAAAGAAAGAGAAATCGTGGAAGCTTACTTTATCAATAAAGCTGGAGATAAGTGTGTCAGCGCGGCGTCACTTAGTTTAACTACTCATGAGACATCTTTTCTCGATAAACACATGTTAGTTTAGCAATACGCATGTCCGCAATCGTTGGTTTTTTTGTGGCGTTTTTTGTGTGACAAGGCGTTTTTGGTGGCATAGCTATAATAGTGATTCTTCAATAAACCATTCAGTTGGCAGTTCAGCGCTAGTCCTGTTGTGTGTGTTCCTATTTTTGTCGTCGTTTTTTTTCGCGCTGCTTCTAGTTTTCGCATCATGAACCGACTCGCCCAAACCTACAAGTTGTTTCTATGGTATGTTTTAGAAAGCGGACGGTCGCCAATGGAACTACGGACAAAGCCCAGCGCAAAAGCTGCTTCGCATCTAAAAACGGTGAACGTGAACAACTTTTCGACGCACCTGCTCCGCTGTGTTTCCGAGCCGATGTGTCACCTCTGCTTCCTACACCGTGACGACGACGACGCCCGGTCCCCTAAAGTGCTCCGCATTTAAGACGAGATTGAGCAGCCAATAATATAAGCGTACGTAGCATGTCATTCCTTATCGTGTAAACCGGTTACAAATATCCTCCTACGTGCTACCCTGCATTGTTCGCTCTGCGCAATCTGCGGTAGCATGCCCAAAGAACACCAACGGAACGCGATCGTGCAAGTGCTCCGGCTTCGCATCGCCTCAAGGTCCCCTTTAGCGGGAAATGGTGTAATTTTGATGACTGGCTAGACTCCGATTTACTGATCTTCGTCCATGGGATCCACATGCATGGCGTGCTATCCTGAGCACGGCGTGCCATAAGTCGCCTCGAGATAAAATTGTGTCCTCCTAGTGGGCGCCTATTCAAGATGGTAGCTAAAAAAGTCAGTTTCACCGCAAGGGCGAAGCAATGAATTGTAGTGTTACGCAAAGTGAGGCTGGCAGCTAACTGTTTTGTATCCGATCTCGCGTAAATACAAAACGCTGGTGTAGGACAATACGGCCGGTCCAGGGAGCGATGCTCTCCACATAGTCACTTCACGTTGAGAGCGCAGCACGTAGAAGGGTATACGAGCCGCCCGCTGTGATGGCTTTCGAGATAGCGCGCGCGCGAGCGATCGCGACCGCGCCCGTAGATTCAAAGTTGCTCCTCGCGCGACATCCCCCCCCCTCGCGTCTTTTAAGGCTCGTTAAAGGCGAGCGGGGCGTTTCCTGTCTGTTTCTACGGCAGGCCTCCCGAGCGGGGTGATGTTATCGTATGCACCCTCTGAGCGACGGAAATGGGCCGGCTCATTTGAACTCTGCTTCGGCCGCGTTCATCGCCCCCGCTTGTGCGCTTTTACCCGCTGTAGAACATAAAATGTGCGGGGGGATCTTGTCAATTTGGACTTCATACCGGAATGACATGACGGTGACGGCAAAAAGCCGCCTTGACTGTCAATATAATTGCTATCGCAATAAAATAATGCTTTGCCGCATGGGCTAGGCTATAAATGCGGTAGCAACAAATTGTAATGTCATACTAAGTAAGGCTAGGAGCTAACTCCTTTACGACCTGATCTGGCGTAACTCTGCAATACGGTGGCGTAAGGGAATACGGCCGCTTCAGTGAGCGGAGCAATTTTCGTGTGGTTGAGCGGTGAGAGCACCGCGCGTACAAAGCTATAAACCCAAGCTCAAGTTTGCGGAGCGACGACAGCGCCGCGCTGCGGCTCTAGAGAGAAGCTCTGGCGCAAGTGGGTGCAAGCGCAGCCGACTCAACCTGTTTGTCGGCAGCGGGAACCAGCGCGCGCGCGCGCTTCTCAGTCGGTGCGGGGAACTGGGGCGCCGTGCCGACAGCTTGGCACGCTGAACCGAGAGGCTTGCAGTGCGAAGCTGCATTTCCACGTTGGCAGAAGCGACCCCGCGGAAGCGCAAGCGAGGTCCGAAGTATTGCGATGTCGTGGCCTGCCACAACAGTGTAGACAACACCAAGACACGCGATTCACGTGTGAAACTGTATCGATTCCCGGGTGTGTCGCACGAGAAATAAAGGCGGCAAGCGTGGATAGCTGACAGCGCTGTCTCGCCTTTTATTTTGGCTGTCTGAGCTCATCGCTTTCGTTCGTTTCGACTCCCTGAATTGGTAAGTAACGCGGCGCATGCACGCAGCGACTACAGGAATGATTACTCGCTGTATTCTCGCATTGTTAAAGTCCAGTTACGGTTGTAGGTGAAACGACTTTGTGTTTTGATTCCCCGTGTTCGTGAAACCTACTCGGCTTCATTTCGGAGTGCATGTGGACCATTATTCATCTTTAGCATGACAGAATGAGACTTACCTCGAGGTATACTTCCTACACGGTGTAATCGCGACTTGGCAAATGCATTTCGCTTTGAGTCGGGCGTCGTTGCCGTCGATCGTCTGTTCTTCACCGTAAACTTGATTTACGAGGCTTTCTCCTTTTATCAAGTTTGCTTTTCGGTAGTGCCAGTCAAGCTTGAAGATCCCTTTGAAGCCGTACTATGGTGGCTAGAAGCCGTACTGCAAGCGGCACATCATGAGGCGCCGCAAGTGCCCCCCGGAGAGCTCTGCACGTGCACGGAAGCGCTGCCGTCCATTGCCTTAGGCAATCGACGGCAGCGCTTTCTTGTTATTGGTATCTCTAAACTGAAGGCCTTCAAAAATGGTTCAGCTCACCTTATCTTTCATAGATCCTTCTTAGTTAATTTTATTGCCGCGCCGTTTCGGGTCACTTCTTCAAGGAATTGATCGGTGCCCAATGAGTCCATTTCAATATTCTTCTAGTTGAAATACATACCGACTTGGAGTAAAAGAGGGACATCGTACTGTAGCACAAAACTCGAAAAGAAACGTTAATAGGTGAAAAGAGGTAGAAATGTCGGCCTCTTACTCTTTATGTTGCAGTTTCGCCCTACAATATCCCGTCCTTCAGTGAGAACCAGCTCGCCCAGAAACTAATTGTAGAACGAAAGCACGACATCAAAGCGACTGAGACACAAATGAAACAGATTGGATGCGGCGGCCATGTTGGTTGTTCTGGCCACGATTGTTTACTCAGCGCTGGTTTAATGAATCTGGCTCATTTTATTAAAACAGCTGCAGGATTTGGCTCATTTTGAATTCGGACCTACTTTCTTGAGTTCGCGTTGCAATCCGGAATTGCCCCATTCTGATTACAACTTGTTTCAAAGTGAAAAATACTTAGGCGTGCTTTACATTGGGGTGAAACTTAGCCCAGTTTCGGTTTCTGGGCATGGCTCTTGTGGAAAAAGAAATCGCCACATCTGCCTATCCTCACCCTCGTAATGTCATTGTTCATGGTAAGGTTATTTGCCTACCGCTTTAGTATAAAAGGAACGGAATAAATAGACGCAAGCGCAAACCATACAGAAATATACTTACAAAAAGTGCAGACACTGCCGTGGGGCACTGCTGCCGAGCTGCTGCACTGCTATCAGCGCCACGAGCGGCTGGTCGGAGCGATAATGTATTCAGATATTTGGAACGATAACTGCCATAAAGAAATAAATGAAAACGACAAGAGATATTTTCTTTTCGGTGCTGGGATTCGAACACATGCCTTCATGCATCGAAGGCGAGCATGATGACCACTAGGCTACACCACCATGCTTGATGAAAGTCAGTATCTAAACCATATGAATGCCTTGTGTACCCACGGTACAAATCAAATGTAGAAACACTCTCGGTGCAGGCTTTACTGAGTTTTGTGGCAGCGCATTAAACTTCCTCTGCAAGAGACTATGTGAAGCCGACATGAAGATTGTACAGATTTCTAAAATTTTTTCCTTTGCAAAAACATGCCAAACTCACGTTTCGGCGGTCCTCCTGAGGCGGGTGTTAGACGTGCTGACTAACGAGTGCAAATACGCATAGCTACGCCTACGCCACCTGGTGGGTGCTCAGACAGGAGCAGGTGTTTCGCGACTTGCTCGCCGCTAAAAGGCTCGAGTGGCCGCACTTTACTACAGCAAACTTTCAACTGAACTTTAATAGAAAGGCGAAACACACATTTATACACACACACATGTTACGTGGTATGAGGTACATCTCGGTATCAGCATACGTAATCACTACAAAAAACAAACAAAGCAAAGTGGAACTCAGAAATATACGCCAAAAAGGGGCACACACGCCTAATCCCATTCGTACGTTCCCTTGCGTCTGGTATATCTTCCTTCTGTGGCGACTGCAGCAGTATATGGGTGGATGTGCTTTCTTATTCGTTTTTTGGCAGTGATTACGTATGTAGCTACCGAAGTGTAACTCACGCCACGTCACACATGTGCGCGTATAAATATGTGTTCAGCCTTGAAATTCATTGCAAATTCAGTTAAATGTTTGCGCTCGCGTTTATTTACTCCTCTCCTTCGTTCTAAAGCTGTTCGCAGTAACCTTACCATGAACTGCTATACCAACTAGCTCAAACCAGTGCCCTTATAGGTCATTGTTTGCTCGCCGTTTCATTAATTTGGTCTATATTGCATGGTATGACGTGAAGATGACTCTTCTGTCATTTATTATTGCGATAACAATTATATGAACACTGTCGACGGATTGTTGCCGTCGCCGTCATGTCCCGTATATATATATATATATATATATATATCTATGTATATATATATATATATATATATATATATATATATATATATATATATATATATATATATATATATATATATATATATAAATTAGAAAAAGCCACAAATAAACTATTTCAGAAGAAAAGATTCCGAACCTGCGGCCCCTCGCTTCACAGGGCGCTGCCTTAGACAATTACACCAGGCGTCACTCGTTCTCCAGGATACTAACGGCAGAATGCAAGTGCACGCGGCGTTGGGTTAAAGGAACTGGACGCCACACGTGGCGAAATTAAAATTATGCTAGACCATGCTGCATCGTTGCCCGCGATGCGTTTGAGTCCTATCGCTGGTGACACACGCTAGTTCTCCATTTTGGGGCTGTAGCGCCAAGCCGCTCGTGGCCAGTCGGCCAGGGAAAAAGAAGAGCGTCCCGCGGCTCGTGGCGGCGCAAGCTAGTGGGAACGCTTTGGCTCTTGTAGGCTTATGCCACAGGACGGAAAAAACGATACGGCGGAACCAGAAACATAGTATACATGTTTCACCGTGACCAGAATGCCGAGGGTAAAATTACAGCGCAAACGCACAAGGCACCCACGAAGAAAAGAAACGTACGACACAAGCGCTGACTACAGTGAAACCTCGGTGATACGAATCTCGCGGGGTTACCGAAAATATTCGTATCATCCGAAATTCGTATCACCTGAAAACATGGAAAATTTGTATGCGACAAAATATAGTTGGTATACGTTTTGATTCACTGTTTCTCAGGGCCGCAGCGACGTCATAAAGAGCTCTGAATGATTGCCAGTAACGTTTTTAAACGACAACGATCAGACTTGTACTCGTATATAAGGTGCATGCGCGTTTGTGTAATTAATGAACCAGATGTGTTGTGCCCCGTGCCCCTTCCTTATCTTACTACGCTTTTCTGCATGACAACAAAGTACTGCGATGAAAGTGACTTAAGAAGCGCTTTCACACGATAGCTGGAGGCCAAGCTCCTTCGCCAAGACCGTCTGCTTCTTCTCTTGGGGTCTTTGTCCACCTTTAATGGGACTTCATGGCGGACCCGCAGCCCAAGTTTCAGTCTTGTTTCATAGAACGTCTGATTGCGGGGACATGGATTGCATCGACGTGGCAAGCACGTGTTAACACAGTACAAACACGCTGCTCCCTCGATCACAGGAGCACACGTCCACGCGCCGAAAAAAAAAAAGCGCGACGTCAACGTCATCTGTAACCTAAACGCGAAGGCGCCTAAAGGCCTCCAATATTCGCGCGCACTATCTTTGAGGCCGCGACGCACCGTTGATGGTCGCGCAGCGCGCATGCCCGCGCCCGCGCGTGACTGCCGCGTCCTCTTCCGCGACAGTGCGGGCTGCCCCTGTTCGTACCTGTGCACTAGCGTACGTTCGTATCAAACGTCGCGGGGTGCAAATCGGTTCGCACCAACCGTACTCCAATAGATTGCAGGCTAATGGGCCTTCACCGGCACCACAGAAAAATTCGTATCACCCCGAAATTCGTACGAGCCGTGATCGTATCACCGAGGTTTTACTGTAACAACTGCTTTATTCTTTCATACACCAATGCATATATAAGCCCAGGGCAACCTTACCGCACGTGCGCGCACAATAGCTCTAAACGAAAACGTCGAACAAGAATGATATTGTAATAGACACGCGAAGACATGAAATCATATTGTGATAGGTCTAGGGACAAAGAAGCGAGTTTGCGCTGTAATCTTAGCCTCAGGAATATGTACCAACTAAACCCAAATGAAGTTTTATTTTAGTGACCAGAATCGACGCCCGCAGGGAATGCGAGCCGTGGCTTGACGTGCCACTGCCAAGCGCCGTCTTTATTTTCTACACTCTTAAAAAAAAGGGTGTCTGTACTGACTACCTTTGGGTGGTAATCGCCTCGCTACACATATGATGACCTTTTGGGGTGTCAAACGACTCCCTTCGTTCTTCAGACCAACGACTCCCTTCTTCACAATTTGGGGTGTCAAACGACTCCCTTCGTTCTTCAGACCAACGACTCCCTTCTTCACAAGCAGAGAGTCTACGTTACTCCCAACGCAGGAGTCTACGTGACTACCTTTTATTTCCCGCTAGTACCTCTAGGTAGTCAGGGTGACCCCTTTGCCATGGTAACGCTGACCCCCACTGGAGCGTTCCTTTGACTCCGTTGTCCTTAAGGACAGTGGTGTACATGACTCCCCTGGCAAGAGTCAGTGTGACCACTTCGTGGTACTCAATGAGACACTCTGCAACAAATAATGCGTTTATTTTTCTTCTTGGTCGATTTTGATGAAACTTGCTGAGTTTAGGTTTACTTATGTGGCGATTTCAAATATGCAATTATCTGGAAGAAAACGCAGTTTTTACACATAAAAATTTCATGTGTCTTGATGAGCAAGCCTTTCCAAACTTGGAGTTACAAAGTAAATCGACATATCGCTATAGTTAGGGGATAAAAACTGTATGCAATAGTTTTAAAGGAGTTTACTGCGCTGTTCTGGCATAATGTTCATGAACCCACTAGCCCACATACGAACTCGCGTTTTAAACCCATTTGAGTTAAAAGTTACGTAATATTGAACTCTCGTGAGCGAATCACCAGCTAGACATACACTTACTGGTCAATGTTCAGCATACTATGACTATTGTTAAGTGGGTTTAGGACATCCATTCTGGTTATGTTGCATACAGTTCCCATTTCATATTATTGTGACATGCTTACTTTGTAACTCGTGCAGGCTTAACATGGCACATGAAATGTTTGATATACTTAACACGACATATAATAGTAGAAAAATATTTGCATTTTCAAAATCAGCGTACAAATACACATAAACTAAACAAGTTTTATAGAGATTGATCAAGAATTTCAAAAGAACTTCAAATCAGAGCGAACACCATTAGGGTTTTTATCTGACAATCGACGAAAGTTGGTGCCGCTACCTCTTGTTACTCAACAAGGCACTTCCACCGGGTTTACTCAAACAGGAACACTGTGGTGGATGCATGACAGCCGCAACAAGTTTTTGTAGCAACTTTACAGTGCTGCACTCGATTCCTCTGGGGGAAATAAAATACTACTCGAAGTTTATATAGATGAGTCTCAGAACAATTTCCGCTCGCGTAAAACAACAAAAAATGTTGATTCTAGAAGAAAGTAAGCCATGCAACACGGAAACAGAAGAGATGCGGACAGCTCAAACGCTAGCGTTTGGTTTGTCTGTGTCTTCTCTTTCACGTCTGCATGCCTTCATCCTATAAACAAACTCAAATTTCTGCGATTCGTAAAATTATTCTTTGAATCGGTTTTAAACACTTCATGCCATTTCATACATGTTCACATTGTAATGACAACCTACTGTTTTATCAGTAAGCACCTAAACTATAGGCACAACATCCTGCGAATAATGCGTAGTCCTTAGCCACGTCACCACAATTGTTAAGCATTTTATATATATATATATATATATATATATATATATATATATATTATATATATATTATATATATATATATATATATATATATATATATATATATATATATATATATATATATATATATATATATATATATATATATATATATATATATATATATCTGTGTGTGTGTGTGTTTGACATTTTTGAGCGCGCAAAAGAACAGGGACGAAAAACGACGCGGACACAGCGCTGACTTCCAACATATGCTTTATTTTCTACAGTGGTACATATATATATATAGACAACAAAAAGCAACGCACGCAGGTGCATTGTACAGGAAGGCTTCATGTAAAACCACAAATAAGTATGCATGATAAGCAATCAAACAACCTGATACCGGATTTTTTTCTTCTTTAAGAGATCAAGCGGTCATTCCTGACTACCACTATCGTCTAGTCACCCTGTGGGCCTTGCTTAGAAAGTCTAGTTCTTTTTGGATAGGTCAATTGAAGGTGCACTAATGCACATGTCTCCCAAACTTGCAATCTTCGCCGCTTCAATTATCTCGCGTGTTGTTTGTGCCTGGCTCCTTCCTGTCGCAGTGCACTGCGAATACATGTGATCGCACCCACACTTCCTGCAGTGGAAAGCCACATGTCCCACACCTCCAGTTCGCACGTTATTTGCGTGCTCACGCAGCCTGTCATTGGCACACCGTCCCGTCTGCCCCATGTATTTCTTGCCACAGGACAGCTGAGGAAACCCCGCCTTTTTCAGGCAGTCAGCTTGCGCCTGGAAACTACACGAACACTTGTGAGGACATGAGCGGCGAAGCGCATTCATTAGGGTTAATTTTGCAATACCCCTTTTAACTAGCTTGGAGTGGCCCGAAGAAAACGGCAGAAGCGGCTTATTGGCCCTAAGCTCGTACGACCAGCAGACCTGGTCTCGCTCGAAGAACATTCGTAAGTCAAGAAAACGCAAGGCGTTGTTTTGCGGCATTTCACGCGTGACTGCGAGCGGTTGCAGGAAACGCGTGAACAGATCAAGTACGTTTGAAGAATCATTGCCAAATTCGCCTGGACTTGATTCTAGAAAGACAACGTAGTCGTCTACATATCTAAACACCTTCTTTACATTTGTGCCTGTTAGCTCTGTTTCTAGTTTCTAGTAACTGGCACAAATGTAAAGAAGGCATATTTATAAGAGAGGTTTTTAGCGTGTGCAGTATCCCGGTACACGCAAAGGGATGTAGCAATACTGGGTTACCGGACGATGGTATCGACATCTTGAGACGCTCGTGCAACCCCAGTCACAGACACGTTTGTTTTCGCTTAGTGTTTTTGAGGGAAAAAATGATTAAAAAGGCAACTCATTCGTAATTATGCCGCTGCAAGGCATTTACATTGGCAGTGGAATGCCCGATGTTTGCGGCCGTGTTTGCGCTTGCCTGGTTCATGTTGGCCCCGCTAGATGGCGCCACTTATCTAGCCTGTCAGGAGCTTTACGCCTTTCACGTTTACGGATTCGGTATTCTACGTCGCTCTAGCCTCGGTAATCCGGCTGAAACAACGTGATCGTAAGTGGCGCTCGCATTTCGGCTTGTTTTGACTCGGTGGCAGGAGTCTCCGCAAAGCGGCTATCGCGAGTACGAAAGAAGGTGGATTTGCGAGATAGGGCCGTAAACGTAAAGACTATCCGGCGAGTAGCTTACATTCCGTAAAGGTTCGCGCATGCGCAGATTCCATCCGGTATCCGGTAACACGGTAACGTAAACAATTATACGTACAAGCTCAAAGTCCCTAATGACCAGGGGCGTAGCCAGAAATTTTTTTCGGGGGGGGTTCAACCATACTTTATGTATGTTCGTGCGTGCGTTTGTATGTGTGCGTGCCTATATACGCAAGCAAAACTGAAAAATTTCGGGGGGTGGGTTTGAACCCCCCCAACCCCCCCCCTTGGCTACGCCCCTGCTAATGACACTACATCTCTGGTTTTTCGCAGTGTTTGGAAGTCGTCTAGTAATGAATTGAAATATCCGGACATCACGCGCGGGTTACAGTACCTCATTACGTCACTTTGTAGAAAAATGTTTGGTTTTACTCACAATCCGACTTACTAGAACACGCTTTTTAGCGGGTGTTTCGCTACACTCGACTGACATTTCGCAAATTATCACAGATCACGCGCGATGAGAGCTCTGACAAACAAGACGATTAAATTAATCACCTGTGACCAGCAGCGAGAGGACAAGCAGCGTCCGAGAACCCATGGCAGCGCTACAGGGAATCGCACACTAGGCACGTTGTAGGGATGGACTCCAGCGCCACGTCGGTGCTCACTCGGAAATGCGCGCTCTATGTAAGAGAGCATTCGAGCCTACTAAATCGCGCTAGTGTCAAACAGGTTTTTCAGGCCGTAAGACTATAGCACGACGTTCTTTTTTCTTGAATCCTAAGTACACTCCCAAACTATACCTCCTGATAGTAAAAAAATTCTCCGAAAAAGAGTGTAAACAGCTAGGTAACTCCCTTCAAGTGCTGTACCTGGTTTCTTAGTGGCGTTCGCAGAATTCTCAGAGAAGCACGCTGATGAATCAGCAGCTGTCGTAGTTTATGTCGACGTGCAGCCTGATTACAATCCGGGTCCGCAAGGATAGTCTGTATGCACGAAAAGGAAATGAATTGAAGACAGCACTCGATAACATCGCGTGACCTATTTACGATGCCTTTGCGTCGTTATTCCTGTGAAGTACCTGCTACAGGTTGAGTGGCATATACATTTTCGCGCTGCTTCGAGCCGACCGCGTTTCATAGCTCTGCAGCCCGGCGGCTTAAAATAGCATGCTCTAAATAACTTTCTTGTATATCCACATACTGTTGCCACCTGTATACTATCACTTGTTTTCAATATTGGGTCGCAAATCTTATTCCATCCGGCTTCCGTATAGAGAACCAAACTCACGCCTCTGCATACCCGGCGTGCTAACGGTTACCTGAATGGCAATTTCAACACTTGGTGAAACTTTATCATCTAGTGGCAACTGCACGGAAGCGCCCCACACAAGAACGCTGCCGCACACTTGCCGGCCGCTATAAGCCGATGTCGTCAAGACACTCTGCGCTTCTGACACGTTGGCACGCGCTGCGCACAGGCTTCTTCTGGCTCCTGCCTCCGTAAGTGATACTTATATCTGTCATGAGTAGAGGGGAACCAGGCACGTGACAAACGTCGCAAAGTAGCGATCGTACGCGAGGAGCGGAAAATTCCGCGATGGTGTGCATGTTGCCACGTCGACGCACGCCAGTGGTCGGGGAAGGGCTCGTGGCACGCGACCCGCGCCGTGGTGAGGAACCCCGGGAGATGAAACGGGCATTGTTGGGTGGAGCGCCGTACGAGGAAGGTTGAAGAGGTCAGCGTTGGACTCACGGCGAGGCGCCCGGTTCTAGAGGCAGCAGCATGAGCGGTCCGGGAAGCAGCCGTCGACCATGGTAGACACCGAGAGAGGCGCCCCGGACTTGCAGCGGCCTCATCGCAGCAGTTCCCGGTGCGCCGGCAGAACATCACCTTCCTAACAGGACGGCGGCAACCCACGCGACAGTCGTCGGAGCGGCACGTCGTCGATTCGGCCGGGTGGCACTTAGCAGAGGCCGAAGACACGGTTAGGCCTAACCTTTCAAGTCCGACGACGACCTTGACGGCGACCGGAGTACGAGCAAGGGAGGCAATCAGCGCGGATGCAGATTGACGACGACGACGACCGTGAGACGTCTACAAGCACTTAAAGAACGGGAAGCTGAGCCTTTGTTGCGAGCGGACAGGATAAACAGCAAGACGTTCGATTAGGGCGCGCGACATGTTTGGATAGCCCCAGAGAATCCATAGTGGCAACACTGGATGAGAGTTAGAGTCGAATTTAGCTTCAGTTGTGTCTAGTTCTAGTTTCGCTTTTTACCGGATCTCTTCCGTGTGCGAGTTTGCTGGCGAGTGTGTATATTTCCAGTATTTGTGGATTCTTTGCCGTTGCTGTTTTGTTCGATAAAGTGGGTTTCCTGTGCCCCTGTCGTCTCCCCTCTCTCTCATTCCCATTCGAGTTGCAAGCGCTCCCGATGTAGGTGACAATATGAAAAACGTCATTGTACCCGCGTCGTTGTGAAAGTGACAGAGCCGAGACTTTTCTTTTTGGCGTGACGCTTGGCGAAAGCATATTCTAATTAGAGACTCCAGTTGGAAATTTAAACTACTCGCAACAGATAGCGCATACGCAACTCACGTTAAGTGCTGTTAAGAAAGCTCCTTATAGTTTCCTTATCACAACGCGGCTGCCGAAGATCTCTCGCGTATTCATCACTCCGAGCCCATGCATCGTGAATCCATCCATATTTCGACCACGGTTTGAGTTGCACCTGGCTTGATTGCTCTTGCTGTTGGCGGTGCCGGCTGTCGTACATAATGAATGGTCGTGAACTGCCGTGTATAAACAAAAGAATGAGCGACAGCAGTGCCGGCTGATGGCGAATGAGGTAAGCTGGTTATTTTCAGTTTTTTTTACCATTCGGTACTTGCACGTCTTATCTGGCTCTGGATAACAACTTGTCTTCGAAGATCCTCAGGCTACCCGCCTATGTATATCACTGGCTACGACTCACTGCTGCTGTGCGTCGCAGAGGAGGAAATCAGCTTATTTTGCAATACCTTTTTCTAGCCCTGTAACTGGGGTTGTCTTTCTTGGAGTGGTCGAGGGATTCTCGCCACTGTTTAGGTGCTGCCTGCGCTGGTTGACAAAGAATGACGTCCGTCGCCCCTTGCAAGGCGCCAGAGAGTCGCTCTAGCGAGCGGTGTGCTTCGACCTCACCATACAGAGGGTGACGGGGCCTTTTTAGATGCGAAGCAGCTTTTGCTTGGGACTGTGTCTGTCCCTTGGCGACCGTCCGATTTCTACCACCTAGCATGGCCATCTGAGCACGCGCTCGCACCAAGGAGAAGTCTTGTTCCTATTGTTCTTCCACTGCCTTGATGATGATACGTGCAGAGCACTTTAGGGGCCCTGACTGCCGTATGCTGTCCTAGCTTTGCGTAACGCAGACAGTACCATGTCTGCTGGCACGCGCTAGCGCGTTCGGGCCTGTGTAAGGGGCTGGTTAAGACGCTGTGGCCTCTCCCCCTTACACTCTATCAGCAATCACGTGATGGCGTCGGGGAACGAGATTCTGCCGACGCGTGATGAACTTGCGTGGCGTGCTCCAACAAGAGTTCGGGACGAGTAATAGCAACAGTAACTACAGTAAATTCATGGTTTGCTCCACTTGCGAGGACGCGGCAACATCGGGCAAGGTGCCCGTGATGAACGGAACAAGTCGACCCATGCGCTGCTTCGCATCCCCACATGGTTCCCTTTAGTGGGAGATGGTGTAATTTTTCCCCCCGACACGGCTAGGCTACACATGGCTAGGCATAAGAGGGGGTCAAACCAAAAAGCACAGTTGACACTTGCAGCGCGCTGCTCAAACACAAAAAAGTAACTGTGACAATTCTTAGTTCGCCCTCGTCCTGTGTATACCTGTACGTTCTTCTCGAGCGTCCTTCTTTGTATTTGAGCAGCGCGCTGCAAGTGTCGAGCTGTGACAGTTGTTAGTTGGCGCTCCTTTTGTGTGTGTTCTTTTCGTGTGTCCTTTGTGCTTGAGCCCCGCACTGCAAGTTTCGACCTGCTTGTAGCTGTACGTGTGACATTCAAATTTGTTGCTGTCTCAATCATTGCTCCCCGTTCGTGCGTGCACCGGTACATGTGTTTGGGGAATGCAAACGAAATTAAAATAATAATAATAATAATAATAATAATAATAACAATAATAATAATAATAATTGGGATTTAACCTCCCAAAAGCATGGCATAATTATGAGGCACGTCGCAGCGGAGGGCCCCGGAAATTTCGAACACCTGGGGTATTTTAAAGTGCACATAGTTCTAAGTACACAGGCCTCAAGCATTTTCGCCTCCAACCAATTTTGCAACGAGGAAGACAGACCAAGAGGAAGGAGCAGGTCCTTCTGAAGCGGAGTGCTTCGCTGAGCGATGGCAAGCCGCCCTTCTCAGTAGTGTCCCCGAAGGCCAGGGGTAAGCCGTCCAGCGGGCCAGGACCATCGCAGTGGACCTCGGAAGATGTTCCTCGAGCGATGGAACCCTGGCAGCCTAGCCCTGGGCGCAAGTAGCAATAACGGTTGGACAAATAAATTTTATTCAACTCGGTTACGAGTCTCTTAACTATGCCCTCCTGGAGAGTAAAGAATATCTCCTCAGGGTATTGGGGGGGGGGGGGGAGGGGACACTCTGTGCTTGTAGTGCCCGTGAAGAGACAAGCTTTAGTACAAGATGAAAACCTAACTGAACTGGTAGCAGTATCTATTTCTGAAATAAACAGCGCGTTTGAAGTCGGATCTATCTATCTATCTATCTATCTATCTATCTATCTATCTATCTATCTATCTATCTATCTATCTATCTATCTATCTATCTATCTATCTATCTATCTATCTATCTATCTATCTATCTATCTATCTATCTATCTATCTATCTATCTATCTATCTATCCGTACCATTGAGAACAAGATTGGAACTGTGTGCGAGGGCTGTTGCAATAAATTTCTGTTTCCCTTCTACACCCGTAATTATATTAGCAAAGGCCATGCTTATATTAGCAAAGGCCAGCACAACAAGCTCTTAACACGTTGATGCCTATGGTTGACCCGACGCTCAGCTATTTTGAGTTGCAACGTCGAAAGCTACAGAGCATTTAAGAGCGTTTACGAAGACCAGAACGTCGTGTTTCAACGGTAGGCAGCAAAGCATAGCTCTTGCGCGCCGTGGGAGGTGAAAACGAAGGGTAGGTGCTTAATATTTCCTACTCAAGTGTATGTAGCTATGATAAATAGCACACCCTTTCACACGTCGAGGGGCGGAACTTTAGGGCGCTTTTTCGAGCGCTTAAGCAATCACACCTGTCCTAAAATCCTCCTTCACACAGTGTAAGGATCTCCGCACGCCTTCAGTTTTTTCTTAACTCCGTTGGTTCGTCTCGTGCAGCAAGCGCGGAGGCTCGCTGACACTGATGAGTCCTCTTCCTTTCGGAAGCGTGACAGGCACCCCGCTTTAGCGGCCATAAAGAGGCGCACTTGGAAAACACGTGCGTGACGGCCGAGACGTCCGGGTTATTGCGCTTCTCGCGGAGTCGCTCCCAAACCGCAGCTGAACACGGCTACAGAAAAATAAGACAGCGACGCGGCAGGTGCGACGTTGCTACTGAACTCAACGCATCATGGGCGGCCGGGCGACGACATTGTGCTTTCTTCTGCTCGTTGCAGGTAAGGGCGTTGCATTGCGTCAACGCTGCCTTCTTGGGCAAGTTCAAAAAGGCACTTCGAGCCGACAACGTTCTGGCTCAACTACCAGTACATTACAACCCCACAAAAACTGTTAACCCTGAGGCAGCGCCTGTTACTAATGTTGCTCTGTAAGCAGAGCACTCGTACTTTCAGCGTCAGTCGCGAAGCATTGAGGAGTCTGAGTCGCTTTTGAACACGTCGTTGCAGTTACCTCAACAAAAATTACGACATATAATGTTTTAAAGCATGCCACTGTACAAATGATTCATATCGTCAACTAAGCATATGTAAAAGCACATGCGCGTCATTTATTCAACAGTGTGCGCTAGCCAAAACTGTAAAGCTCCGCTCGTATGTACAAAACCTTCTTACGCATTGTTCGTAAGCTACCAGCCAATCGTAACGTCATAGATCTTTGCAGTAGTAAACCATTGCAGACCATGGGTTTGTCAGCAATAGAGAGACAGCAAAATATACTCAAAGAAACAGCCTTATATGAAATAGATACGTTTCTACCCATCGTTCTCTAATTAAACAAAGACTTTCGTTGTGATGGGTTTGGTTTTTGTTTTTTTTTTGTAGAAGCGCCCGAATGCGACCTCAACGTATCTGCGGTGGCATGACACATGCCACCACAGGCACGTGCATATTTACCGTTGACACAGGCATATTTACCGTATAGGTAGACGCATATTTGCCGCTGACAGTTCGGCTTTTTTTTTTTTACGTAAGGGTGTATTGAGGCTAATGAATCGCCGATGTATTAGCAATTGATGATGATGAAACCTCGGACATAGCTCGCACATGTGTAAGCGTTCGGCGTATGACACACACTGCCACTCACCTGCTGCAGCAAGAGATGAAAGCGTAGGCATGCCCTCCAACCAGTACTCGCGCCAGCTAAACGGTGTACCGCCCATGCGTTATTCGCGATACAGCCATAAATGGCCGTGTCAAAATGGAGTCGTCAGAGCAGTCCCATTCGACCTGTCAAATATTCTTTCACGTCGCGGACAGGGAGCAAAATGATCTATGGCTGCTTCGTAAAATGCACTTTCCGCCCGGTCGCTGTTGCGCGACTGGGCAAAGAAAAAAAAAGTAAAATTCAGGCGCCCTATCAGAAAGTGGGGGCAAGCGAATCTTGGCCTCCTTTTCCGTCTTTCTTTCTTTCTATCGAATTGCGCAATGCTACCTCCCAACTTCTTCCTCCATGGACGAGGACATTCACCCACGTGCTTAGCAGAGCAACACTTCAGTTGTTACAGGCCACAACGACTGTCACGGGTTCATGTCCGGGCAACAATGAAATGTGGCAACGTGAAGTCACCCCGATAACCTCAACAAAAGATAACGTCGCCGTATCAGAAACGGCTTATCGCCGACAATCCCACGATCGAGAGAGCATCATTTATTGGAACACGGCGTATACAATTTGCCATGTGACTGGCGCACCTTCGAGAGCCGCATTTGTTTGCGGTATCACCTACAATGCCAATGACACTTGTGAGGCAATACAAGGTTCGATTGAAAGAAAGTTGTGCCCGCTCACTGCATATTCTCTTTGCACACTGTTTAGTGGAAGCAGGTACGCGCACTCGTGCGAACTCTCGAGTTTTTTACCGGCCAGATGTGCTCAGCTGCAGGCCGAAGATCACGTAGCTCGACGTATGCCCCCTGACGTATGCCCTCTCCAGTGTGACAAAATTGTGTCTTGTTTTCCTTACTGCTTCTCGCGTAGGACTTACATAAGCGCAAACACTAACACCAAGCTAAAGGTTAAAGCGAGGACAATTATTACGTATTAAGGCACGTTGGTTCACACTTGATGCAGAACAAAGCAGCGCTCAAGAAACGGGGATGCAAAGAAGAGACACACAGGACGGGCGCTTTGTGTTTGTGTGTCTCTTGTTTGCGTCCCCGTCCTCGTTCCGCAACAGTTTTGACGTTCGCTTCGATTCTGGCAGCAAGGATTTACCATCGTATTAGCTATAGTGTCGATCTCGTTGGGTCGAATCTTCGTTCTCCGCTACGGAGCCAAAAGGCGTTTATGCCTAGCACGCTGAACTCTAACTTTGCTGCAGAGAATATATGCACGGTGGAATAAAGGTACTGACCTTGACCGAAGAGGTCACAAATGAGCCGTGCACCTGACCTACGAAAGAGTGGGCGAGGACGGTAAGTCCAACGACTGCAGGAAGTCCCCGATTATCCGAGGCGTCGGCGCATTCACTTCCTTCAGCGGTATTCACCACCTCAGGGATTCACCTTACGAAGTACAGCTAATTGCTTGGTAATTATAACGTGATCATGCTCAGTGAGTGGAATATTACAAAGGATTGATAAGACTCACCTGCCTGACTGTGCCGCCATGTTGCTGACATAGTCAGAGCCCCATTTTCAGGCACGCCTCCGTCGACATTTTTGGAACCCTCTACTACGCCGTCCCTCGTAATCAGATTGTGGTTCTGGAACCTAATACCCCAGCAATTATTATTATACCAGCGTTTCATACTACGACATGAAGTGCAGTGGTAGAGCGCTCGCACCTCAACATATTTCTTTGTAACAGACAGCGCTGCCACTCGCCGGTCTTGCTCGTGCAGTTTCGTTTCCGGGATGAGTAAAGATCGCCTCTTCAGTAATGCGGTTTCACAAATACAGGTTTTCACATGGTATTTACACGCCAAATGATTAAAAAAAAACATTGAGAGCGGTACTCATCCGCTTGAAGCTGTCCGAAAACGACCAGATAATCACGTGAAGGGCGGATCGTGGGACTGAGAAATATAGGTGCATAAAATAGGTTACATAAATGTGGCAGGCATTCTCAGCTTACTCGCGATCACTTTATTTATTTATTTATTTATTTATTTATTTATTTATTTATTTATTTATTTATTTATTTATTTATTTATTTATTTATTTAACATACCCTCACACCCAAAGCCATCAGAGAGGGGAGTGATTACATGAGAAACGGGATATGCGAAACAGCAAATGAGCAAACAAATAAAATTCTAATCATACAATGTTAGTCACGACATTCTTGAACTGTTCGTGATTTGTGATAGAGGTTACATGCGGAAGAGGGCGATTCGACTCTTCTGATGTCCATGGTAAGAATGACTGAAAAAAAAAGCGGTAGTTTTGCCGAAATGTATTCGTACTTTATGTGCGTGAGCTAAGCGATATGAAAAGCGAAAAAAAAAAAAAAACTCCCAGTGTCCCTTAGGCACTCACCTAAGACGACTCGCAGGCGAAAGCCATCTTCTTTTTCTTTTCAGCCGATGTATTGATCCTGATATAGAGTATTAATGCGGGCTTCTTGGTACGTACTGAACTTCTGAGAAGAGCGCTAGGAGTGGACAAAGAAAGAAGCGACAGGACAAAGCGTCGGTTGAGCGCTTCGTTTTGTAGCCTCTCTCTGTGTCTCATGCTAGCGCTGTTTTAAGAAGCTCAGCATGGATCCTGCTCACCATCTCCCGAAAGCCTTCTGCACCTAACGTAGTTTTTCACTGCCTCCAGGATCGGAGGCACCTCACCTGGTTTTTAAGTGCCTCCGTGATCGGCCCGCATTTGACCAAGCTACGACGTCCTGTGGTGACGTCGAAGTGACGTCATAATGACGTCAAAAATTTTGGTCGTCTTTGACGTCATGATGACGTCATATAGTTACGTTGTCACGTTATGGTGATTTTTCGCATCACTCGTGTTGACGCCGTCGATTGGGGACGCCGACGCGGAACGCCGGTCAACTTTTCCGTTTGTTGAGACATTTTTGTTGATTTTCGTGAAATACATGACGCTGTCGTTTCAGCTTGTGCGGAAATCAAGTTCACCCATTCAGAGTATTCACTTGCATCCAGCTTACTTTTCTTATCTACGTTAACTAAACCATGGCAGCAATGAATGGCGCTCACTTGAAGTACGTGGTGCGTCAGCTTGAATATGCCAGAGATCCAGAGTTTACGACTAATCAAATGAAGTGGTCTCTTTAGATTGCATGAAGGTTGGTCTCGCAGTCGGATGATGACTGCTTGTTAGTCTCCTGCTGTTGCCTTTTGGCGGACATCGTTGCCGCCAGGCTCGCTTGCGAAGAACAGGTCTGAGTTGGGGAACAGCTTTCACACTTGCATATGCGGAAGCCAGGCGTGATATGAGAAGTAGCGCGCGCAAACTCCTCGGAAGATGTCTCCTTGGTTTTACGGCGCAGGTGTTCCGCTTCATTAATATGACAGTCCGCGGTACTCACGTGGCAGGCTGCAGTAGCTATAAGAAACACAAGCAGCGCCAAGCGATCTCACCCAGCGCTGCGCAAGGAGTCGCAAGTCAACTCGAGCTCTTGATCTTCTGTTTTGTAGCTTTTTGTGTAAAATCCCGAGAGAAAATTTCAAAATAAAAAACAGCGCCTGTAACCGAACGATCTTGGTACAGAGTTTTAAATTCCAACCGCACTTTTCATGTGAGTACCGTATTTCCTCGATTCTGAGGCGATGTATTTTTTTTCTTTTTCGAATGTGCGAAAGTGGGGGGGGGGGTCGGCTTAGATTCGAGTACCATGATTAAGTTTTTTTTTCTGGCCTTGCGAATTTCGGGGGTCGGCCTACAATTGAGGGCGGCCTAGATTCGAGTAAATACGGTAATAATTGAAGGTAACATAGGCGAAAGATGCAGTAGAATCTTTGACGGAGATTTCGGGCCAAGAAAATGCAGCCATTTTCTTCGACACCCAGAGCCAAATGGTCAGAGGATCTCACTGTGCTGCCACAAATCGACGAGAACAACACAATATCGGAGTTCTGCGCGCTTAAAAACTCATCCGGACAGCAGCTGCAAGCTGGGCTGGGCAAAGATACTTTGAAATTGTATCGCTATAGGACACAAGATACTCGGGCAAGAAGTATTTGAAATACAGATACAAGATACTTCCGGAATTATTGTATCCGATACGATACCTCCCAATTGTATCTTAACATACTTCGATACATTGTAAATAAGATACATAGGATACTTACGATAATTGTATATAAGATACTTCGAGCGGAGTTCCTGCTACGTCAGCAGGAACTCCGCTCCAGAGAACCTCCTGGAATCAAACCAAGCGATTGCAAGAAAACTGCGCCCATTCCATATGCTCCCGGCGTAAGCTAAACCCTTGCAAGAATTTTCAAGAGCTATGACGTGCAAGTCGCACACGTGCCCTCGCACAAATTAAGAAGCCAGCTGGTCCGCGTTAATGATCCATTGGAACGTGAACGCTACCCTGGAGTGGTATATAAGATACCGTATCAAGACTGCCACGCATCATACATAGGAGAATCAGGCAACTTCAAGCGGCGTATCAAGCAGCACCAAAATCACGTAGCTAAGGGACATGCTGCCGGCAATGCACTAGCTGAACATCATCTTAACACGGGTCACAGCATTGATTGGAATTCAGCGACAGTCATCGGCACCAAAAATCACTCTCATCCCGCCTTCTTCTGGAATATTTATTATTCCAGTCGACGCCTCATACACTTAATCGGACACGTGGAAATCTACCCGATACTTGCACCAGATCATTGCGCCATCTACTACGCATGTAAAGGCACGGCCCAACTTGTTACGCTTGTATGTGAACATGAGACCCGTTGTGGTCTGGAAACGTCATAAATTCTTTTTTCGTTGCAACTTTGGCGAGTATTTGCTTATTCGCAAGAAATGTATGCCCCTCGCCAGACGGTGTTCCATCGAACCCTGGACTATATTTGTAAACTTGTTATTATAGATCTATATAATGAATCAGCAAACGCCTAGTTACAAAAATGTTCGCTCCAAATTTTCTTACCTGCGACAAACCTTGTTTGATTTTAATCAAACATCTGTTGGAATCCCAAAAGTTCGATCTTTCTTGCTCAAGGTATCCAAAAAAAAAAAAAAATGGCAGGAAGGCGAAGATGGAAGCGTGCGATGAAAACAGCCGTAAACAGGGGTTGGGTGCTTTGAGGAGTTACAGCCTAGATGAAGACAAGCCCACTCATCGAAACATCGGCTCGAGCACCCATCCTCTGTTTACGGATTTTTTTTTTCATTGCTCAAGGTGTATCAGTTTAATTCTGAAACAACTTAATGGGATTGATTTCACTGTTAAACATGACAGCTCTTTATACGCTGCGCTGTTAGTGGTATTTGCTTCTCACTTTTGTAACTGATGGGAGTCGCTGCTGTGCTTGCCCTACCAGCTAGCGGGTTGCCATCCACTTACAAAAACGTCAATAATGGTGAATCTAGACGATGGACCGACCCGCAGGCGGCTGAGTCACGTGACAGTAGGAACGCGAGTGGCCCGTCCGCTTGCGCGATACTCACGTGCAGTCCGAAACGGGAGGAATAAAGCCCGGGCCGAGTCCTGTTCCAATAGGCCTCCCAAGCTCGGCCAGGGGGCGCTGCGGCGCACGCGTTTCGCCGCCTTTCTAGCGAAAACCGGTCGCTCCCCTCTCCGCGCCTGCCTTTTGACTGCGCTGTCTCCGCACGTTCAGGCACCCTGCACGCGCTGTTCTCTGCTCGCCGTGCACGTGCAGCTTCACGTGTCGCTTGCTCTGAAGGTTTAGAAAGATCCCAGAGATGGAAAAAAACGTTTTAACGGTGGGAATCTTACCAGAGGAGGACGGCTGATCGACCACCTTTTCGGGACCGAGCAGGTCGTCAAGGGCGATGCTGTTTGTGCGAGCGCTACGTGCGTGCAGATGCTGAACGGGCACATTTCTTTGACATGAGTAGGGAGGTGACTGCGCGAGTTCTGTAATTATGTTACCGGTAAAACGCACATTCGTTGCGGCAGTCGTGTATACTCGGAGCTGTCAGCAACCAACCAGCACGCTTTCGAGTGCGTTTTCTATTGATAACTTTTCAATTGCTTAGATGCCAAGTTCGTCGTGCGGCTTTAAATTTATTATGAGCTCAGTGTGAAGAGCATAAATTTACATCTGCCCTGTTGAGTCACTGGCTGCATCGCAATGCGCAGTGTTCAGTTTCGTGGGAGTTTCACTTTTGCCGACGTTTGCATCGAATGATAACAACGTCGGATCGCAAGTTTAATGTCGCGTTGGATTTTTTTAGAGCTCCCTTTGACAGCATAATGATATACGCAAACAAAAAATAAATAAATATTTCATGCCCACTTCGACGATGGATGTTTCTTGCAGAGGCGTGTTTCATTTCGAATAATATCGACGCCTCATCACGCACCGTGTTCGCTTATTCGAATGTCGCTTTGGTTGTTTCGACAGCTCGCTTTATACAGGGGCGTAGCCAGGGGGGGGGGGTCAAACCCTCCCCGAAAATTTTCAATTTTGCTTGCGTATATGTACACGCACACATACAAACGCACGCACAAACATACATAAAGTATGGTTGGACCCCCCCCCCCCCCGAAAAAATTTCTGGCTACGCCCCTGATACTATGCAATACCCACTGGGATCGCGCATGTGTATGATTATGCCGAGATTTGTGCCCAATAATAAGCGCATCTGAATTCGCGAAGCCATCGAAAATTTAATTGCCACCTTGGTTCTTTTTTCAGCTCGTTTCCAAAGCGGCATGCAAGGCTTTTTATTACGTGCCGAACGCATGACATTAATACGAGGCACGCCGTGGTGGATTAATTCGGATTAATTTCGGCCACCTGGGTTTCTTTAACGTGTACGTAAATCTAAGTACGCCGGTGTTAGTGCATTTCGCTCCCATCGAAATGCAGCTGCTGTATGCGTGAATCGAACCCATGACCACGATTTTAGCAGCGCAACACTTCAGCCTTCTAAGCAATCACGGCGTGTCGCATGCAAGGCCAATATAAACGCTCAGTGCAAACATACAGCTTAATTCTGTTTACAGGGAGCCGCGACGGGAAATGTACCGCAATCAGCTGAATTAAACACTTAGTACTCACGGTACGTTATTTAAACTGTGGTGTAATAAGCCCAAATGCTCCGCTGCTGTAACATTACAAATGGTTGACTCGGAAAGCCAGCGCGCAATCTCGAAACGTACAGCGGCTGTCTATTTGTTGTAACTTCGGTTCACAAACGCACTTCCCTTTCAAATGAGCACGATCATCGCGTTTCTCCCCGTTAATAGTTCGTAATACTGTGTACGACAAAAACTGCTTCAAGGTGACAAGACCGCGAAAGCATCGCGGCGAACTGCCATAATCCACTCTTGACGCCTCTGCTCCTCGGACTGCTTGCATTGGAAACGGTAGAACATGACAGGAAGTTTTCGGCTCTTCGACATTTTTAAACTTTTGTGACAGTTCACAATGCAGCAGGACTGCGTGCCTGCTTTCGAGTACGACGAAGGAACGGCACCCATAGCGTGAAAAATGCGAGATAAAAGCCCCGGGGAGCACGTTCTCCGCGCGCGCGATGGGAAAACCAAGCAAGAGCGACCCGTCCCAGCTACCGGAGTTTTCCCCTCTCTCCGCTGGGGCGGCGGACGGCGCTGCGCAAACTTGAGCGTTGGAGGCCTATCGCAGACGATGCAGCGCGCGCGTCTCGAAAGAGAAACCGCAAGTTCGAAGAGCCGCCGGCGCATTCGGCTACAGAAAAAAGAACAAAAAAAAAACCTGTCTTGTTGACACCCCACTCCTCTGAGCACGCGGCCCGCAGGCGACGATGGGGACGGGCGGTTCGTGAAAATGTTTTCAGTACACTGTAGTTTTCAGCATTGCTGGCCCTCCCGATCCCCGGCCCAGCTACGGACTCCCCCAACCGGAAGTGAAGGGTCACGTGACAGCGAGGCCGCGGGCCAAAAGAGCGGTTTGGCCCGTCGTCTGGATGCACCATAAGAAGCCTTCGCACGATCCCGAATACTGCTGTGCAGTCTACTATGTCCGTAAACATATTAGCGGTTTCGCAATACCGGATCACCCAACACGTTTACAGCAACTGCAACGCAGGTAGCGACGCTTTTTTGTGAGGTATACATTGAGGACACAACGCTTCAATGACTTGTAATATTCTACTTATCGGCTGACGTGTGTTTTATGCGAAACAACGGGCGCACGGATTATAGCCTACCGCTTCTCGGGGACGATGGCGTTTCCTTGACGAGTGCGGCTGTCAAACATACTGACGCATTGTGTAGCCGATGCCTGGAGTTGTGGCCGCTTATTTCGTCCATAGTCCGTGTGCCGGCTGTTTCGCTCGAAGCTCGTTTGAGAGCGCTGCAGTACGGCAGCGCCCGAGAGCAGTCATGTGATCATATTTCGTGGGCTTTCTTTAAACGCCGGCAGAGATCACCACGCAGCTCGTACGTTGCCTCAAAAATTCGATCGGTAGTTTTTAAATGCCCCCTACAACGTAACGAAACACACTTGGCCCAACAGTGAATATTAAAAATATTGCATAATTGATTTTAGTTAATCAATCAATTGAGCGCAATATAAAAATATCCTAACGAGCGCCACATGACGGAAACTCATGGCCTTGGTTTCATTCAGTTGAGGTTAACCACATTTAAATGCGAAGCATTTCTTAGCGAACTTCTGCGACTTTGAGCGTATCTATCTATCTATCTATCTATCTATCTATCTATCTATCTATCTATCTATCTATCTATCTATCTATCTATCTATCTATCTATCTATCTATCTATCTATCTATCTATCTATCTATCTATCTATCTATCTATCTATCTATCTATCTATCTATCCACCTACGACTTTGTGCTCTCCTGGCCGTTTTTTTATCGGATGTTTACCAAAATTGGTGTGGCATAACATGATCTTATTACGAACATAAATCACAGGTCATAACACGAAAATCATGACATGCATGTCATGAACAGCATAATTTACATTCCAAGGCCATGGGGCTCTTGCTGCCGTTCCGTTAATTTCATATAGACCAAAATTGGTATGGCGTGACAAGAGCTCATGACGAACATAATGACAGGTCCTAACGTGCAAATCATGACACACATGTCATGTGCAGCATGATATACATGACATGGACTCGGGGCGCTCGCGGCCGTTTAGATGAATGGATATATACGAAAACTGATATGACGAGACATTTCTGTATGACGAACATAACTGACACGTGGTAACATGAAAATCATGACATGTACGGCGTGCACGACATGGTTTACATGCCACGCTCATGGCGCACATGCGGTCATTTCGCTAAATTGATATACACCAAAATTGGCATTGTGCGATGTGACTGTATAAAGAACATGTATAACACGTGGTAACATGAAAAGCATGACATGCATGCCATGTGTGACGATTTACATGCCATGACCATGGCGCACTCGTGGCCGTTTCGCTAACTTGATATACACCAAAACTGGTATTTCGTGACGCGACTGTATGACGAACGTAAATAAGAGGTGGTAGCATGAAAGTCATGACATGCACGACATGTACGACATGATTTACATGCCATGCTCATGGCGCACTCGAGGCCATTTTGCTCGTTTGATATACAACAAAATTGGTATTGCGCGATGTGCCTGTAGGACGAACATAAATGACAGGTCTTAATATGCGAATCATGTTATGCATGTCATGTACGGAATGATTTACATGACACTGTTATGGTGCACTTCCGGCCGTTTTGTTAACTGGATGTATACCAAAATTGGTATGGCATGACACGAGTGCGTGATGAACATAAATAACAGGTCATGTATATTGTATATGTATATGGTCATTGTATATACCAGAATATACGTTTCATTGGCATGGTATATACCAGATTGTGCATGCATGCGTGCATGGCAAACATGCGATATATGGTGAACTAGATGTCATGGCATGAATGATTTCATTTGGCTCAAAGACAAACAAGGCGATGTGTACAGCTCTTTGCTGGCTGCTTCGCATTACATCGATTCCCACAGTGCGTGGGATCTGCCGTATTTTTTTGTAAATATTTCGTTCTAGTTACCTGAAACACTGTATATAAATGATACAGGCGCCTCGTAAAAGCAGCGCCACTTGAGCATTACGTATCGTAAACTTACATGCTAAACAATAGAAAACTCAGCACCCATGGAAAATAGCATGAAACAGCTCGTGGGGACGCTCATGAGAAACATAGAGTACCTGGTATTATATTGTTTTTTTTAATCTCCTTCCTAACATCTTTAAGATGTTTTCTTATCTTTTCTACTATTATAATGCAAACTCAGTTTCACTATTTTACTAAGTCGTAGCCAGAATGTTGGTTACTCTATACTCCCGGCTCGACCACATCATTTTACCTTTGTCCTTAACATCGCCTTGACATAACAGGAAACTCAAATGGGATGTACATATGTAAACCGTAGGAATGACGCAGACAATTAAAAAATATGAATAAAGCACAGACCGTATTTTACAAGCAGGTTACAAAAACATATTGCATTAAACGGACGGGAAAAACCACACAGATACCTGCGTAATGTATGGGATGCAAACAGAGGAAAGGAAAGAAAAGCACTTGCGCTAACTATCAAATTATGACTTGAACAATTCTTGAATAATCAGAAGAAAGAACGAAGATACAGTACACCAATCTATGCTCTGTTACGTAAATGCTTTTTCTGTAGTGTCTATTGCCGGCACCGATGGTGTGAGAATTGTTAGAATCTAATTTGCATATCACTCAATGGCACCGTATGTAAGTAAAACAAACATCCACGACATATTTCAACTGACTTATGTGTGAAAGCCGCAAGACGCAAAACAATCCCATTCTTGCATTCTTCAGACGTAACGAAGCACCACGCAAGATAAACTTCTATAACGAGACTATAAAGACATCATAATTTGCGCGATAGACGCCGCACCCATCGCAGTATGCAGCACAGCACAGCGGCTAAGAGCGAGTGTCATGGTAGAGACACAACTGAAAAGGAAGTATTAAGGCAGAGTCTATAACTAATATAATACTATAACTACTACTAAGAACTACCATAACTACTAAATAAATCCTATAACTGAGAAGGGTACTGGTTTGCGCCAGTTGGTAAGAATTCGTAATACAGTTACTTCTGCTCCTCTTAAGAACGCGGGAATAATGTGTTTACCCCCGTCCCACTTTCTTAAGAAAAGCGCAAGTGACTATACCACAAATCCCATGTTTTCATCCTTTATTTAACTTTGGATATTTGCATAAAAAAACATAACGAACCATTACGTAACATTTTTTTTTTTCGTTCCGGAACAAAAACGAGCAGAAACTTCTTGCGGTGGAACGAAAGTAAAATTGAAAAGAAAACATTTCGTTCCGACACACTGCAAGTTTAGCATGGGTTGTTATTAACTCTTAGTGAGAGATCTAACTTGAGAACAAAATTCTCTTTCAGGATGTGTAACGGCCGTCGTGAGTGAGGAAGCCCACCTGCGTCAACGTGAGTGACTATTTTGTACCAGGAACGATGCTAAGCGGATATTTTCTTAACCAGCATCACGGGGGCACAATATGGTTCGGAACACTTTTGTGTGACTGGATCAAATGCTAAATTTTAAGACTTGAATATAGTTGACCCGATATATTAGTGACATGTGTTTCAAGTGGTTCGGTTTATCCATTTTGCGGTGTACTTGATATTCACCAGGGCCCCGGTTACTTTAGCTTCTGCTAGAGACTGCAGGAATCTAATGACTCGCAGCATAATTTGCACTTTTCTAGAAATTCAATTCTTTCGGCATCTTCATGTTGTTACATTTACTAGTAGCGGTAAGGGAAATGTATACCTCGTAAACGCAAAGCACGACATACTTTTGTCATTTCTAAGGGATGATTGCAGAGCACAAGAGGCAAATGCTAGCGTAGCAGTAAAAGTGGGCACAAGATGACGACGAAAACAAACCCGCAGGAAAATTATGCCGCTCGTTTGGCTCGCAAGCACCGCGTGTTATCTCAGAGACGTGTTTGTAGCTGGAAAACAGATAAGACACAAAAGTGAACTCAATGCCACTTTGACATGTGCGTTCAGGAGTGTGCTGCACATGGAAACGTGTGGTAGTACTGATATAATCCATTTGCCGATAAGGGCTGATAAATGAGATATGAAAGACGATGCATGGAATAAAAACGTAACCACTAAAGTGGGGATCGGAGATCTCTGTTCGTTCCGCGTTCGTTCTGGCGGTGTTACGTCACAAAAGTGGGCGGTGCGCAGCTCTCTTCCGCCGAGAGGAAGAGGACAGCCAATCGTCAAGCGGTGAGCGGCGAGCTTTCCGGAAGTAGACGCGCATCGTTGGTCCTCGGCAAGGGGACCGTATATTTCAAAACGAAGTGTTCCTCGCCTTCTAATAAATACAGTTGTTATACGAAAAGATATTGTTTTTCTTTTCAAGCTCAAACAGTTTCTGAAACAGCAATAGGTTTGAGCGCTGATATTTATTGGTGTTAGTTTTTCTAATGTGTCGTTATGTGAAGTCGCGCACACGAAAAAAAAAAAGAGAAAAGTAGCGGTTCGCGCAGTTTTTCAAGATGTCGTCCCACCGGAATGTCTGGCTTGGCTCCCGGGTGTCGAATCATCAAAAGGAGCTTCTGCTGGCTTTTATAAAAGAGCACCCACAGATACCTACGCCGTCGTGCCCACTAGGGCCGTCGTTCACGAGTGAGTACCGGGACGATACGTGGCAGTAGCAGGTAGCGCTTTTGAACTAAGAAGTCCCTGCGCGTAAGACAACAGCCCAGTGGCAGGCCCGTTCATTTTGTTCGCACTGTTCGTTTCGAGAACAGAAAGCGACGCCGCACTCGCTCATGTCTTCAAACGCATCTCGCACCTCCAACCGCAAGAGAAGCACACGTCGCAAGCGCCATTTTCTCAAAATCAGTTGTTGCGGCACCCGCAACCGCCGCATCATGCCGTGCGAAGCCGTTTGTTCGCTCGAGAGAACGCGTGCGAACGGTCTCGCGCTCCGTTCGTTTGTAACAGACGACATGCTCGTTATGACGCGGTATGACGTCACCAAAAAATAAAAGATCACGCAAAAAGAAAAATGGCTACGCCCCTCAGAGACGTGGTTTTTTCCTGCTTCGGCCAATCGCGTACGCCGCCAGAATGGGTACAGAACGAACGGCGCAGAACAGAGATCTCCGATGACCCGACTCGTTATGCCGCGATATGACGTCACCAAAAACGAAAAGATCAAGCAAAAAAAAGAAATGGCGACACCCCCCTGCCTTGAGTGGCATCTCCCGCTTCAGCCAATCAGCGCGCTTGATCTTCCCCAGGAGAATGAGCAAGCGGAACGAACAGATCTCCGATCGCCCCCCAGGTGTCCTGTACTGTCCCAGCTATCACAGCACTTTCCAGATAGAAAATAATACTGAGGAATAATATTGTAGTTTTCACTGCTCATATCATAATCTTGACATCATGGATTCGGTTTTGTGCATAGGCCCATTTGACTTGATATTTATTTAATATAGAGAATAAAACACATTATCGGAAATACTAGTGAGAAATGAGGGATGTGGTTTTATTACAGCAGTTTATATCAGAATCACGACACCGTAGATTGGGGTTTGTGTGAATGCCCATTCAATTCATGCTTTTTACAGCATAGAATTAGACAATCCGTGGAAAACTTGGGAATGAGTAACGTGGTTTTCATTACAGCAATTTTTAACACGAAAGTGTTTTACGCCGTGGTCCACCAAGACTTCATTGACGTATTTCCGTCGCGGTAATGATGTCGAAAAAATATACACGATCAGATGGCAAAGAAAAAAAGTTCCGACAACGGGCATCAAACCCACGACCGCTCGGTCCGCAACAACAGATGCCGGGCACGCTATCCACTGCACCACGGTCACTTTTTTTTTCTTTATTGCTGCACCACGGTCACAGACTCTAGAGGCTTTACAAACCCGCCTTTTATATCTACCACTCTCCTGGTCGGCGGGGTGGTGTTGCCCTTTGGGAGCGGTAAAGTAATTCGTAATTACTGTGGCCTCCGCGATAAGCACCTGCAACGCGTTACACGTCCGTCCCATTGGGCGCGTTTTCAATAGAAGTTCAATTTTGTCAATGCCTTAACACACCGCGAGGTGGCGACCTTAGAGCAAGCGTCGTAACAGCGTCGGCCTCGCTCATGGCATCACGCTAATCCAAACCAAAAATAGCTCTGCGACGCGCACCTGCCTCAGGTGGCTGTAACAACGCGTTCCCCGCTCACGCGCTCGCCCCAAGAAAAATTGCGGCCAGGCTACCGGGGCGGCACGGCACGCTTTGCGTTTCCCTCTAGTCCGGCCGTGGTGTTCAATCACATTTTAACATGCCGCGGGATGGCGACCAAGTTCTGCGTCCAATATGCGACGCTCTTGTGGCTACCACACCTCGTTCTCTGATTACGCTTTCACCGTTAACTACTACAGCTACCACAAGGGTTTGTTTAGTCATTTAACATGGACGTTATTCGTCGGGATGGAGATGTACCACCAATGATCAAAGTGGGTACATCCACGTTAAACGATGCTATAGCTGCCAGACATCAATATACATTTTGCAAATTCTCTGATATCAATGTACAGTAAACATTCAGGTACTTCTGTAAGGGCACGCTTTACTTTCGTGTTGTTCCGATTCCTATGACGGAGGGATCAACGATGTTTTTTTTTTTCAGAGAATCGATATCATGGATTTGTTCTCGCGTAAATGCCTATTCTTTTGGTGCTTGTTTAAGCTATAGGATTAAAGGGGCCCTGCAACACCTTTCTTAGTTATGTTGGAATAGTCTCATTATTGACGTATGACTCTTCACGAGTCATATGCCGCAAAAATTTTTCGAATCCGTCAAGTCTAAGTGGTGTTACCAAATTATAGAGATCACGTTCCGCAGCTTTCTCCCTCAACTCAACGCCGCGAGCGCGCGGAAAGCGAGGCAGCGAGTCGAGGGAGGCAGCGCAGAGGAGCGAGGCACCGCCGAAGAGCGCCGGCGGAGTTTTTTTCTTCATTTTTTTCTTTCTGACGTCTGGGCGCAACCACGTGGTCTGTACCGCCACTTCCGGTCGGCTTGCGTCGTTCTCGTCGAGCGGAGGGACGATGATCGCACTGTGTATCGCGCGTGGTTGCAAACTGCGCGTCGGTTTGGTAATGTTGGGTGTGCACCTCGAACGCCGTAGTGTTTTCATCGCTCTGCCAACCATGGAAGCAAACCTGCGCGCTCGTTTGAAACGAATGGCAGCTGAGATCGGTTTCGGCCCATACTCCGATACACCGCCTCTTAAGACGGCACTGGCAGACGACCCCGAAGCGCCGCCATTACCGTACGCCAGCATTGTTATCGGAGACACGCTGCGCCCGTGCCTCGGTCGGTCGTGAGAACGTGCCGACGATGCAGTTCTCAGCTGACGAGGCAACACTCGAACGGCTGCCACTCTCAACGGCAACCGGCGATGGTCAAAAGCACAGAAATATTCACGTTTTCGGCACTGCGCATGGCGAAGAAAACGGAACCACGCAACTACGAGCTGTCGGTGAGACCGGAAGTGCTAATATTAATGTTTGTTCGGTGTTTTTAACGCGATAACAGAACATAAACATACATATTATCTACTTATTGAACTCAAGATTAACAACGAAAGTAATAATGAGCGTGTTATCGTGATTATAACATCAGCCAATGGTGGAACTGCCGACAATCGCGTCATATTTTGCGGACTAATACATCATTTGTCGAGAGAAGAGGGAGCGATTTTCAGCTGACTTTGAGAATTTATTGTAAATTCCAGGCCGTGCGCATCGCTATAATATTTGGCTCGCGTGTTCTCGGGAGCCTCGACTACCGATCGGCAGCGCTTTTTGAGCATGCTCGAAAAGTGTTGCAGGGCCCCTTTAAAAGATGGCAAGAAATATTGAGGAATGAGGAATGTGGTTTCCGTTGCAGGTATTATATCAGAATTTCGACATTATGGCTTTGGGTTTCTGTAAAAGCCGATTCATTTTATGCTTCTTTAATGTATAGAATTGAACAATCAATAGAAAATAATATTCTCCTTCTTGTTACAGCAGTTCACATTAGAGTCTCGTCATCTGTAATATGGGTCGGTGTAAATGTTCATTGACTTGGTGTTTTTTTAATTAGCACATTTAAACACACGATGTCGAAAGGTGGTTAATTTGCCCACTTGCCGAATTATTCCGCAATGGCAAACTACTTTTAACTTATTGCTTTTCTGCCAATTATGCGCCTTTTCTGGCAGCACTAGAGAGCAGGCAGGCACCTTACTGCTTATGTGATCTAGGTCTTTCGCTTTACAAAAACCTCTTTCGTGATGGGGACACCAGTGAACATGTCCTTTGCCACTATCCTCTCTACAGCCTACACTGACCGTCGCTATCGGCCTGTTGGCCTGCCTTGACGCACGTCATTTCTCGATCAGATAAACCTAGAATGTCTACCTAAACAGCCGTCACATGAAATTCAGCTTAGATACTCTTAATTGCTTACGCGGCAGTCACCTATTACAAGAACTACATTTCATTTCTACCGTTCCTATCTAAGCATTGTCACTATAACTGAAGGTGATAGCAACGGCGATGGTCATCATCATCTTAAGGACATATCAAGAAACGTAATAAAATGCAGAAGCGGCGAGTTCCTGGGACATGAGTTGCGTTTTTCATGCTCAAGTGTTTTACTTTTTTCCGGCTGACAATTTGCCACGGGGTGTGTTCAGATAAAAACGTCGGTGCATGTCCGGGGACCCCTTTATTATCACTGAAAAAAAAATATTTTGCGGTGAGAGTCCCCAGTCACGCGAAAAAAAAATTTGCCTTTGTCGAAAAAATTGGGAAGCCTCCACTCAGCAGAACCGCTTTCTGCGAACTGCGCGAAAATAGGATTTACAAAACAACTATTGGTAGCTTTGAGTCTCAAATTTTTTCTTGGCATACTATGAGTAATGTGCCTTTACAAAGTGTTGTTATCTCGCAGTTTTGTTGCTCATATATTATGAAAAAAAAGCGCAAATACGGCAAATCGCTCAATAATGCCCTAATTTCACATTTTTCGCTCAGCGTCTATAATACTGAGAGTTCCCAAAATTTTCTAGAGTATTGCCACACATTAGGTTAACGATTGTGCTAAACGTGATTGCCGAGAATGACGTCAAACGCAAACCGAAAATGCATAAGTGAAGGCATGTCTCTAAAAATGCAATATTTTGAAATTCGATAAAAAAAATATCACCTTCGATTTTCCGTAAATCTCCACAATTAAAGCTAAGCGCGTGCTCTAATTTGATCTGTAAAAATGTGTTGCATTATTTTTGTGAGGTGAGAGTTACAAAGCCACCAAAGTGTCCAAATTGACGTTCACGCGCAACCACTTAACTGAGCGAGCATGTCGCCATAGTTACCACTGTCATAATTTTTAGGTCTTAAGTATGTTGTCACATATTCACGAAACATCCAATTGAAAGAAAAACAGACGAAGAGTTCCTTCAAAGCGCAAATTTTGTACATTCGGTGTAAATACTAGTCGTCGTACTGTTCCTGGCGAAAGTAATTATCGGAAAAACTTCGTCTAGATGCACACTCGAGTCGGTTTCTCGCATGCAACAGTTTCTTCAGCACTAATGCACAGAGGACGCGAGACAGTCATTGAACGAGGGCTGGGTCCATGCGGAAGGGGTCCCGGAGACGGCACCCACTATCTGCGCGGAATTATGCGCAGAGCGTGTCGCTACAAGATAAAAAGGTACACATTTATAATTTCGCAGCCGAGCAGGCCTCGCGCACGCAAAAGCAAAATTCTCTTGGATACATGCAGCTGGGACTCACTGAGAGATGTTGCACGGGGCCTCAGTTAGCATACCAACTATTGCTGAACGCAGCTTCAAACCAGTATTGGAAGTAAACAGGAATCGAAAGCGCTGCACATCCATGGCACCCTGCACTCATCGACATTAGAAATCGGGTATCCAAGATTTCAAGAGAGCCCTGAAAAATCAGTACACAAATAGGGCAAAGGCAGCGACACAAGCGCTGACTAACAACAGTTTTTAGTGAGCACTTGTGTTGCAGGCTTTGCCTTTTCTGTCCTGGTTCTTTAGTGCTCCCTTTATAATATCGTACCAACTTGGCCACCAACCAATCCTTCTACGATATCCGACGAACTGCTTGTATCATTTCTTAGACTTTGGTACGGACTGCGACTCCGGATTCGTCATCAGGGAAGAAATTATTGCGAAAGAGGCTACAATTTATGTTTCAATGTCAGCAACTGTGATTTTGAGCGCAATCATCATGCCATGCCGTAGACTCGTTTTTATTGTCACAACTTCTTGTCATTTTAAGAAAACGCATGCAAGACGCTTCAAGAGACAGCCATTTTAACGCGACAGCTCTGAAGAGCTGGTTTTGCAGAAATTCTGGCGTCGGCGTCGGTGACGGCGTCGTTGGTTGCGAGCGAAAAATCATCAAGTTGTCCGTGACCAAAAAATCGAGAATGATGCACATAAAATATATAATACAACTCTTCGGGTTCGAGTCAGAATCGAACCCAGGCCGTCTGCGTGACAAGCAGGTGTTCTACCACACAGCAACAATATTACCTTAAAGTGCTTCGGAAAAAAACATTATATGAACAATCGAGACAGATGTAAATACAGTAAATAATAAAGCTCGGGTTCGAGTCAGGATTGAGCACAGGCCGTCTGAGTGGCAAGCGTGTTCTACCTCAGAGTTACACTATTTCTTTTTCTTTTTTATTTCCTGGAAAGATGACCTGTTATTGCTGTGAACCGCGCACTACATAATTCGTCACATTAGAATTACCTTAAAATACACAACACCCACACCGTTCCCTACGGTAGGAGGCATTTCAAAAGTCAGGCAAACGCACACAAGCGTCCAGAAGTGCAAGCCACTCCGGAACGGGCTCAAAAGTCTCAACAACACTGCGCACTCGAGCAGCTTCTTCTCGGAAGACAGAACTCGTCGATCATGGCGGAGAGCTACGCTCTTCAAGAGCTATTTCTTGAAGCTGCTTCTGAGAAACACGCTATATGAATGTCGTGTAGTGGAAGGAGTCCCCTTAACGCATGCAGTATTGCGTGGCAGAAGCGTAGAATCGCGCCCGGCGTGAAAACATGTCAATTACGCAACGAGTGGGTGGCTTAAAAGCCCATCCATTACAAATCGCTCAGGCATATTTGTTCATCAGCAGCAGCAAAAGCATCAACAAAAGGAACAGCTGCGTAGGAATGGGGTGTTGCCTTACGGGCGCGCAGTGCGCCCGTCGCTGATTGGCAAAAGGAATTATGGCGTAGGGGAACTTACCAATTGTACGTGCAATAGGTATTTTAAGAGAGTTCTGAAACGGCCGATCTTACGCGCACAGTCGTTCGTTTCCTTAAGGCACGGCTGAGGCATGCACCGAGAAGCGAAGCTAGGCTAGCATTTGAGAAGGCGATGCGCACGGGGCCCGATTACGCTATCGCGTTCTACTGTTGAAGGCGAAGCTCAAGCGTCCTCCAAGTTTTTAAATGTGAAGCATTTCTTAGCGAACCTCTGGCACTTTGAGCGTTTCTATCTATCTATCTATCTATCTATCTATCTATCTATCTATCTATCTATCTATCTATCTATCTATCTATCTATCTATCTATCTATCTATCTATCTATCTATCTATCTATCTATCTAGCCGCCTACGTCTGAGTGCTCCATGATGGCCTCCTGAACTTGGTATAGGCCAAAATCGTCATGGGAGGGTAAGAGGATCTGACGAATATGACTCTCGGGTCATGCCATGAAAAACGTGAAAATCCTGTCGCGTACATCGTCAAACCCTTTCCTTGAGACACGTGTGGCACATACCAGTTCACCACGGGCCGCGGGGTACGGGTATGCGTCACAGGTGATTGACAGTTTACATCTGCCCAGGCGCGGCGAGAACAGACGTTGGTAATTTAAATGCGAGAGCATTAAGAAAAACCAACATCGGCAGCATTGACCCGACGAATGGAAAGAACAGGAATTAGGATTCCAGCAGAAATCGAAACCAAGCATTCTGCGTGGCAATCAGGTATTCTACCGCAGAGCCACGCCAGGTCTATAAACTGGTTTGGAAAAACAACCTATGCAGGCGTAATGGCTGTGCAACGTCAATTGTGGTTGCTGTGTTGACTGTCTAATTTTAGAAGAAAGCAATAAACACTACATATGTATTCCTACGATACAGTCGTCTTATCAGATGAACGTCTATGGTTCCAGTGTTGGCTCCGCTTTTATATCAGTCTAATAAACATTTCACTTGTATTCCTATTATTCAGCAAGCTATATTGAAGCATTGCTCGACCCCGGAGGAATACATTACCGAAAGTTACGTATGATATTCGCATGACTGCCCCATAAATTACACTTTCGATAATACTGACGTATGTACACTACGGGTGAGAAACAGCGCTAAAAAGACGGGACAAGAAAGGACACGAGACGACGGCGCTGACTAACAACCAAATGTGCTTTATTCCTTCAGTCAGCATAATTAGCTAATGACCGCATGCGCGAGCATTTGAACAAGGTTCAAAAACAAGCTACAGATAGTCAGTTATCTCTTCACTGTAACAGTTGCGGTTGCCATCCATCTTTTAACGATACCACTTTCTTGTCAAAATACCATGACGAGCGCGCGCGCCTCATTTCAGAAGCTTATCACATCTACAATAGCGGCGAGGCATGTGTAAGCTTCCCCTCGATTTCCCTCCTTCCGAAGGAGATAGAATTCATGTCTCGTTGATCGCCCTACTGCCTCTGCGCAGGCTGAGTTTTCTGTATTTTCATTACGTTAGTGGTGAAGTATATTTATGCTGACTGAAGGAATAAAGCACATTTGGTTGTTAGTCAGCGCCGTCGTCTCGTGTCCTTTCTTGTCCTGTCTTTTTAGCGCTGTTTCTCACCCGTAATCATGAACCAACCAGCCCAAATGCGTACCCTTCTACAGTATGTACACTAATTTGAGGATTGACGTTACGTCACACCGTAAGTTACCCTTTAAACGCCAGTGTTGTCGACGTCCCTGGTAAGGCCACTCAAAGCCAGAAAATACAGCATATAAATACTCGCTGTTGGCATCGTTACACAAGTGTAAACAACTGGTTATATATAAAACATGGGCTTCTCTTCAACATTTAAATTCTACATCTCTTTAGCGTCACTTCGTAACGTTTTGCTCAATACGAAAATATTACCCCACAGACACCGTCTCGTCGCATGCTTCGCGTAACATCGATTGCCCCGGTACGTGGGATCTGCCACATTCTTTAAATGTGAATGTATTTCTTAGTCGGGGCATGTCAGGCGTCTGTCGGTGTCCGCGCGTCGGCAGGTGTTATCTATCCGCTCTCACTCCCTCTCCCATAGCAAAAGCTGTGGGCGCGCGCGCTTATCCTCGCCCCTAGCAACCGGAGCAGGTGGTGCGGGCGAAGTAGCGGATAGTGAGTGGAGAGGAGGAGCGCGCTCTGGCGTGTGAGGGCGCTCGCATCGCGGGAGCTCGGCGGAGCTCCCGCGTGTGTGCAGAGAGTGTAGGAGAAGGTAGGTGTAGTGTTTCGCCGCTCCTTCTCTCGCCGTTCGCTCTCTCTCCTCCCTGCGCCCCACTCTCCCGTCCGCTCGCTCGCACGTATATATAAATGTAGTGAAGCGATTACTATGCCGTGTACTCTCGGTGCAAGAAATGCATTCGCATTTCCTCACAATTCCCTTCGGGGAGGTGGGGGCATTTTTTTCAACAACGCAAGCACTACGGGACTACGGCATCATCCATGAAATGATTGCTGAAGTCATCAATTTATGCTGGAATCTGCGGAACTAATTTTGAAGTGTTTGTGCTGCACATATTTACATTTTTGCAGGCGAAAGTTTAGCTATTTAGCCATTTAAATAAAAAATTGGCAGCTGTTGTCGCACATGCGTGCCTACGTTTGGCTACTTTTACTGCCCTTGGCTCAAGTTGGTTACTTTATGCCTAGTTTTTCTAATTTTCTGGCTGTTTTTGTTTTTTCGACCTGGCGACCCTGTCCGTCAATTGTGTCGCCGACTGCCAGGCAGTCCTCTACTGAGCAGCATGCAGCGCTTCTTGTACTCACTCTCCTGAGATGTATGGCTCAGTTGCACAGCTCAAAGCGAGCGTTTAGCGTTATCTGAACAAGCACAAGGAAAAGTTCAGCTATAAGCGGAACTTTCGGAGTATGAAGGATTTGGATAACGCCTTGTTCATGAGCTTTATGCCAGAAGAAGATCTCTCCGTCTTCGAAACTCCTTCAGCCTCTTCAAACAGATCGGCGTAAAATGTACAGATGCGTCTGTATCCATCAAAAATTTTGTTCCTGAGCAAACTGCTGCTGAAGAGATAAACTTAGTATTTTACTAAACAGAAACATCTCCTCTTAAGATGGCGGTGAAGACGAAACGTCATTGTCGGACGACCTAGGCCAGGCCCAAGGAGGCGCAGGTAGTGGGTGCCGTCTCCAGGATACTTTCTGCGTGGACCCAGCCTTCGTTCAATGCCTGTCTCGCGTCCTCTCTGCACTAGGGCTGAAGAAACTGTTGCATGCGAAAAGCCGACTCGAGTGTGCATCTAGACGAAGTTTTTCCAATAATTACTTTCACCAGGAAGGAAAGAAGATGACTCTTAAGGGCTCGTTTTGTTTGTTAGACACAATATTAATGAGAACTAACAGACAATAACGCCAAGGAAAGTATAGGGGGTGTTATCTGTAGTATTTAGAATATAAATGAGAAGAAAGTAAAGTGGACGAAAAGATAACTTGCCGCCGGCAGGGACCGAACCTGCGACCTTCGAATAACGCGTCCGATGCTCTACCACTGAGCTACGGCGGCGGTCATCCTCCCGTCCACTTTATGGGGTATATATGTGCATTAAACCTTGGAGTGTTAGTCAGCGCCATTCGCAGCCATGGCGGCGAGTGTGGAACACTCTTTTTCTGCCTTTCTGGCGTCACGTAGCACGTGATCTTTTTACGAGCTGGCAGCTGACCAATAATCCCTCGCATACTACCTGAAGGCATCAAGTCTGCCAGAACGAGACCCTCGCTATGAATGAAGGAAAGAAGATGACTCTTAAGGGCTCGTTTTGTTTGTTAGACACAATATTAATGAGAACTAACAGACAATAACGCCAAGAAAAGTATAGGGGGTGTTATCTGTAGTATTTAGAATATAAATGTGAAGAAAGTAAAGTGGACGAAAAGATAACTTGCCGCCGGCAGGGACGGAACCTGCGACCTTCGAATAACGCGTCATTCACAGCGAGGGTCTCGTTCTGGCAGACTTGATGCCTTCAGGTAGTATGCGAGGGATTATTGGTCAGCTGCCAGCTCGTAAAAAGATCACGTGCTACGTGACGCCAGAAAGGCAGAAAAAGAGTGTTCCACACTCGCCGCCATGGCTGCGAATGGCGCTGACTAACACTCCAAGGTTTAATGCACATATATACCCCATAAAGTGGACGGGAGGATGACCGCCGCCGTAGCTCAGTGGTAGAGCATCGGACGCGTTATTCGAAGGTCGCAGGTTCGGTCCCTGCCGGCGGCAAGTTATCTTTTCGTCCACTTTACTTTCTTCACATTTATATTCTAAATACTACAGATAACAACCCCTATACTTTCCTTGGCGTTATTGTCTGTTAGTTCTCATTAATATTGTGTCTAACAAACAAAACGAGCCCTTAAGAGCCATCTTCTTTCCTTCATTCATAGCGAGGGTCTCGTTCTGGCAGACTTGATGCCTTCAGGTAGTATGCGAGGGATTATTGGTCAGCTGCCAGCTCGTAAAAAGATCACGTGCTACGTGACGCCAGAAAGGCAGAAAAAGAGTTCCACGCTCGCCGCCATGGCTGCGAATGGCGCTGACTAACACTCCAAGGTTTAATGCACATATAAAGTGGACGGGAGGATGACCGCCGCCGTAGCTCAGTGGTAGAGCATCGGACGCGTTATTCGAAGGTCGCAGGTTCGGTCCCTGCCGGCGGCAAGTTATCTTTTCGTCCACTTTACTTTCTTCACATTTATATTCTAAATACTACAGATAACACCCCCTATACTTTCCTTGGCGTTATTGTCTGTTAGTTCTCATTAATATTCACCAGGAGCAGTACGACGACTAGTACATACGTACAAATTTTGCACTTTGAAGCAAATCTTCTTTTTTTCTGTCAATTGGATGTTTCGTGAATACGTGACAACATACTTAAGACCTAAAAATTATGAGTGTGGTAACTATGGCGACATGCTCGCTCATATAAGTGGTTACGCGTGAACGTCAATTCAGACACTTTGGTGGCTTTGTAACTCCGACCTTACAAAAATAATGCAACATATTTTTACAGATTAAGTTAGAGCACGCCCTTAGCTTTAATTGTGGGGATTTAAGGAAAATCGAAGGTGGTGGCTTTTCATTGGATTTCATACTATTGCATTGTTAGAGACATGCCTTCACTTATGCATTTTCGGTTTGCGTTTGACGTCATTCTCGGCAATCATATTAGCACAACCGTTAACCTAATGTGCGGCAACGATCTGAAAAGTTTTGGAAACTCTGAGTGTTATAGACGCGGAGCGAAAAAATCTGCATTTAGAGCATTATTGGGCAATCTGCCGTATTTGCGATTTTTTTCATAAACTCTGGGCAACAAGACTGCGAGATAACAACGCTTTGTATAGGCACGTTACTCATAGTAGGCGAAGAAAAATTTGGACACTTTCACCTACAGTAGTTCTTTTGTAGGATGTCGGCAAAAATCTCATTTTCGCGCAACTCGCAAAAAGCGGTTCTGCTGAGTGGAGACTTCCAAATTTTTTGGGCTAGTGCAATTTTTTTTTCACTAGACGAAGATTGGTTTCGTGTCCCTGAGGGCTCTGACAGGGAAATTTTTTTTTTCAGTGAAATGACAGGGTGTCCGTGGACATGGACCAACGTTCTTATCTGAACGCACCCGGTGGCAAAATATGTCGGTATTGCGTTAACCCAGTTCTTATCGCAGGTCGTGACTTCGGTTGTGCACGGGGAATGATTTTCGCGTGCCAAAGAAGGTGCATGCGGCTTTACCCTGGAAGCACGGGCTACTGCCAGGGATTCCGCTGCATGTGCGACACTCACATCCCCGTCAGGCCACCGATCTTCGTGGGCTGAAGAGGCTCGACGATTACATGCTGGAAGTGCTTCTTTCAAATAAAATGCTGCTCTCTCTCTAGCCTTGTCGCGCCACACTGGAGATCTTGCAACGATAGAGTGCTGAGCTTTGTTGTTATACCATCTCTCAATCGAGTAAGTAGCGTTTTAAGAAGCTTGATTTGCGTCGAGTGCCATTCCTTGGAACTACCATTTAGTCCATGCGCACATGCACGCCATATTGAGATAAAAATACAAATGAACGTTTGGACGCGGATATTCTGGCAATGGTGAAAAAGTAAGAAATCTAGGCAATGCGCTCCAGTTCTCCTCAATGCCGATCCCGCAACGAGGTATATACTTCGCATGTACGCATTGAAAATGCCAAGAGCATCACGAATACGAAAGCTATGGCGCATTTTAAAATACACGCGAAACTCAGACGCGCCTCTACGAGACAATTCCTGGAAGTACGAGACAAAAAAACTGCTACATGTTCACAGCTTACGTGAAGCTGTTACAGCGCTTTACTAAATTTTCACAAGCATTTCACTGAATAGCATATTTCACAGGTGTGCTCAACGGGTTAATATTCCCTCCTTTATAGAACTTTCCTATAGCTTTCATAGCTGAATCAGAGTGTTACGAATTGAGTGTGTAGAAATCCCTACGTAGTGCGCACAGCTCCTGCCGGGTATGTGCCACAGACAGGTCCCTCCACTCACCTCCGGCCCACTAAAAATCAAGAAGCTGTAGATTCGCCTCGAGATCGGGCTACATGTGGCTGCACCATCATCGCGTTAGTGTAGATAGGTGGTCGGCGGTGTGTATGCAATTGTACACAGCGACGCTTCGTTGCGAGTGGTTTGAGCAGATTGTCGACGAATAAAGTGCGTTGACGGCATAGGTTGGCAAACTTACTCATGAGTCGATTCACTCAGACTCACTCAGACTCGGATCGAGCCATCAGCGTGAGTCTGAGTGAGTTCGGGCGAGTAATATTTTGGTGAGTTTGAGTCCGAGTGAGTCCGCTTGAGGAAAATTTTGGCGAGTCTGTGTCCGAGTGAGCCCTAAGGGCAAAATATATTCCATGAGTGAGTCTGAGTGAGCTCCAAATTTTTTTGCCGGCTTATGGTGATAGCTTCTCAACTTCAGCATTACTATCAGCCTTATGGAGGCTCACATTGATACTCACTTCTACTCACAGATACTTCAACACACTAGCTTTCATACGACAGCTCAATATTTATTGATCAGAGGCGTGCCTTGACCCCTCCCCCCCCCTCCCGCAAAATTTTTCAAAGCAAGTTCTTAATAAAAAGATCTCGTGTGAGTCACACCTTTCAATAAATATGTCCTTATTAGCTTGCAATTATTGTTAACTCGTATGTGAAGGTATCAGATCAAAATGAGTATCGCAGAGTACTGACTATGCGAGATATTCGCGTTTATGTGCATTGGCGTCCTGAAGAAAATATCTAATTGTATGCCAACGGACTCACGAGTCGACTCACTCAGACTCAGAGTGAGTCGTGAGTCTGAGTCTAAGTGAGTCCTAGTGAGTAATATTTACGTGAGTTTGAGTCCGAGTGAGCCCGGTTGAGAAAAATTTTAGTGAGTCTGAGTCCGAGTGAGTTCGGCTGAGGAATATTTCCGTGAGTCTGAGTCCGAGTAATCCCTAAGGGCAAAATATATTCCACGAGTGAGTCTGAGTGAGCTCCACAGTTTTTGCCGACCTATGGTTGACGGCAGCCTAGTCGTGGTATATACGCCCTCCATTGCAATATTAATGCACGAAGCCGGCGTAACGTTCCTATTAGCGCGATAGCGTTAAAGAGCTCGTTTCGCAGTAATTCCGGTGCTGGTGTCGGCATCGTTGGTTGTGAGCGAAGAATCTTCTTGTCCGTGACATAATATCGAGAATGATGCAAATAAAATAAATAATAAATGTCTTCGGTTTCGAGTGAGAATTAGGGGTGTGCGAAAAGTGTAATTTCACCTCGAATCGCATTCGAATCGAATAGTGCCGAATAGTGGCCAAAAATATCGAATCGAATATCGAATAGTATATTTACACGAAATGTGTACCGCCAGTTACGGCAAGACAAAGGAAAAATCAGGGACGCTACGGCGTGCCGACAGTTTTATTTCTTTCAGCTTTAATGGACGCGCAAGCATGTTGATAGAAGAGCCGCCATTATAGTGAAAAGCGCCACTGCAAACCTCCTAACGACTAATAGTGGGTGTACGGTGACTCTTTTTCCTATGATCGCGCAATACGGCTCGTATGACAACGGTAATGTTGTGCTTCATCGCCATAGGTGCTCCGGGCCCAAAAACCTTCGGGTGCCCTTTCACAGCAGCGTCTTACCTGCGGGCCGAAACGATGGAAGTTTCTGAACCAGTTGCTCGGTGCGGCAGTGGCGACTGCCCAGCGTGAACAAATTTTTACATGCAAAGCCAATGACTGAGGGTTTCGCAGGCCAAAGTCAGGACGTTTTACGGCGCTTGCGGCATACGCAACCGAACTACGCAAGAAGTCCGTGCCTTCGTTTCGCGAACGGAGTTGTGAAGGGCTTGACAGTTTTCTCATGTGTTTTTCTACGAGCTGAAATGACATAATCTCCTCTAAGATCGGCATGCGCTCGCTTTTGAACCAAGATGTCGGTGAAAGATTTAACTGGAGGCCTCTGTAACGAGGTTAGCATTAGTTTTAGCCACCCCCCCTAACCAAGTTGCACCATTGGCCTTTTTCACGTTTTAGATATTCGTCCTGTCGAATTATTCGCAACTTCGAATAATAGTTATTCGAAAGCCGAATCGAATTATTCGATTACTTACTATTCGATTCGAATTCGAAACTCGAATATTCGCACACCCCTAGTGAGAATCGAACCGAGGCCGTCTGCGTGGCAAGCAGGTGTTCTACCACAGAGCTACGACCTTTCTTGTAGCTGCTTCAAAAAAAAGCTCCATATGAATGTCATGTAGTGGAAGGAGTCCCTATGACGCACGCAATATTGCGTGGCAGAAGCGTAGAATCGCGCCAGGCGTGAAATGATGTGAATTGCCCAACGAGTGGGTGTATTAAAAGCCCACTCATTACAAATCCCTCACACATATTTAATTATCATCGTCGGCAAAAGCATCAACAAAGGGAACAGCTACCAAGGTTTGCGTGTTGCCTTACGGACGCGTAGTGGGCCCTTCGCTGATTAGCAAAAGGAATTATGGCGTAGTGGGCGCTTAACAAATGTATTTGGATTAAGCATTCTGGGATAGTTTGAAACAGCCGATCTTACGCGCACCGTCGCTCATTTCTTTACGGCACGGCTGAGTGAGCGGCTGAGGCATGCACCGAGAACCGAAGCCAGGCTAGCATTTCAGAAGGTGATGCGCGGGGCGACCGGTTACGCCATCGCGTTCTACTTTTGAAGGCGAAGCTCAAGCGTCCTCGAAGTTTTTACGTGTGGGAGAAGCGCAATCTCCCATTGATTGGTGTGCTGGTCTTCGGCGGCAGTCGGGCCTTTTCGCACCGTGCTCGACGTTTTTTCTTGTTTTGTAGCGTTAGCTACACTGGCCGAGCTGGAGCAGTTTCGCGTGGCAGTCCGAGAGCCGTGCTGCGCATGCGCGAGAAGCAGTGACGTCACACGGCGCACCGGAGCCGCCGCCGCGCGCCTCGCCGATCTGCGCATTCCAGAGGAGTGACGTCATAGCCGCGGCAGACATACTGGCGCCGGCGCGCGCCCTGCTGTGCGCCTTTGTTGCGCAGTGGCCGTCTGACGCTGAGCCGGGCGTTGGGGCGATAGAGACGGCAGCGTGTTACTACACTGACCACCGAGCCGCCTTTTTGGCAACAAAGAAATGGCGTTGAGCAAAAAATAAATATACATGTGTTACATAATGCGTATACCGTGTGTGTGTCATTGAAGCAGCAGTAAGCATAATAATCAAGCTAATCACAGACAACCAGGAGAGCTAAGAACAATGATCTGAACCTTAGCTCACACTACGTATATCCTGGCATAGCCGTACCCAGCCACTACAATTTTTATTTATACGTTTTATCTGGTGTTCTGCTTATACAACAATAGCAATGGTGTAGCGTGAATGAACCATGTAAGTATTTACTTCTTGCTCTAGCGGTTACCAAAAAAATTTAGCATGGGGCAAATTTAGCATTCTTCGTCCTCCTCTCCTTTTCAGCCTCTCTATTTCTCACTCTATTACTTTCTGTCTATTTCTTCGATTCTCTCTTTCTTTCTCTTGATTCTCTCTCTTTCTTTCGTTTTCTGCATTTCTTTCTCTCTAGTTCCCTCTTTCTGTGCTATGCTTTACTCTCCCTGGCCACGGCGGCTGCATTTTCGATAGAGGCGAAAATGTTTGAGGCCCGTGTACTCAAATTTAAATGCACGTTAAAGAACCCCAGGTGGTCAATATTTCCGGCGCCCTCCACTACGTCATCTCTCATATTGATATCGTGGTTTTGGGACGTTAAACGCCAGATATTATTATTATTATTATTATTATTATTATTATTATTATTATTATTATTATTATTATTATTATTATTATTATTATTATTATTACGCTTTACTCTCTTCTTCCACCTTTTCCTTCTACTCATCATCGCATCTCTCCTCCTCACGCTCACTTCCTTTTTGCACCGCCTTGCTACACTATACTATACACGGCTTTGATATGATCTGCTAAAGTGCCTGGATAGCCGAGTGGTTAGGACGCTCGCCTTCGGATCCAGATTACGCGGGTCCGAATTCCGCCTCGTGAAGAATCTTTTAGCCAAGAACTTTTCTCTTTCTTTCTTTCTCTCGCTCTTTGTTTCTCTCTCTCTCAGGGGCGTAGCCAGGGGGGGGGGGGGAGGCTTATGGGGCTTCAGCCCCCCACCCCCGAAATTTTTCGTGCTCTCATACACCACCGACCAGGGGCGTCACCCGGGGGGTGGGATTTATTGGCCTTCAGCCTCCTCGCCACCTGCCCCCCTTGAAATTTTTTTTCGTTCTATTATACACCGCTGTCCGAAATAACCACCTTCACCGAAAACCACCCAGGATGTCGTTTAAAATGTGTTTATTTTTTGAGCACGACAATGCCGTGGACAGTTGAAAGGTTCCGGAAGGTGGCTTTTCTGCAAGAATTTTTTTCAACCATGCAGTTTGTGAAACAGGGTATCACTCTTATTTCTTTTTTGAACAATAAAAAAATTTACTCTGGTACGATTATTCCTATTTTTATCTTAATTTCACGCAGCCGGCGTCTGCCATTGTGTTCTTCCTAACCTAGAATGTCTACAAGGCAATGCACGTTTAACTACATTCTTTTTTAGAGGACTAACGTCCCCGGGTCTAACAGTTACTCTCCAGTTACTTCTACAAAGCAAGGTGTGGGAGCGGGCTAGTTGGTATTGCATACTACTAAAACTTTAGCGCAAAAAGTGCACAGCGGACAAAGAAACGACGAGTACAAGCGCCAACTTCCAACTATCGTTTATTAAAGCAACACACAGATATATACCTGACACATGTGATTACAACGGTATCAGTCAACGCACAACAGGAAAAACCTAAACAAAAAACAGCAAGACTACGCGGGACCAACACGTGCGGGTGAATTCAAGTAATCTAGTTCCTTTTTTGTTAGTGCGATGGATGGCTTGCTGACGCAGCTCCATTAGCAATCGCTGCCGCCTCAATGATGATCCTGGTGCTATCCTTAGGGTGAGTTGCCAACTCTGTTGTACTGTCAAATAAAGGCACGCATGTGCGTTCCGCACAATGAGCCGCCAAGAAACCATCACAACTGTCTGTCCGACGTAACTTTGACCGCAGGACAAAGGTATGTTATACACTACGCCCTTCACATATTCAACAAATTCATTTCGGTGCCTAATTTTACAGCTGTTGGAAGGCCTTCCTACAGGAATGGTTCTGGCACATAACTGCGACAACTTATTAGGCGCAGAAAACACAACTGAAATCCCCGCTTTTAGACCAATCTTATTGAGATTGTGTGATATACCATGCAGGTGGGGAATCACAGCCACCTTCTTACGAACTGTTGCCTGCGAATCAGTGCACGTGTCACTGATCTTTGAAAACTTGTGCAACGTCTCTGAAACAGATGCCAGCAGGCGGCGTGGATATCCAGCTGCCTTCAAACGAGCAATTTGCCCGCAGAAGCTTTCTTGCATCGAATGGTAGCAAGACTTGGTCAATGCATTGTGTAAACAGGCACGAGCAATTCCGCGCTGGACCAGCTTGCTGTGTGCAGAGGCAAAAGCAACAAAGGTTTTTTTTTTTTTGCACGAGGCTCATATCTCCATATACATGGCTACTCGAAAAGGTCTGAGCCTCAGGTCCAAGAACCTCAGGGATCCGTTCTTTTTTAGCAGTACTTCTACAAGGCAACTTTTGGTCCTCCCAGATCACCTCGCCATACGAATAGTCGGTCCGCTCACACACTGCATGCGAATGCTCTTTTTTATCCCCAGTTCAGATAAGCTGTTAATCCCCAGAGATTATTTTTCACATTTATTTAGCGCAAGGCGCCAATACGTTTTTTCGCGTGTTGTTTTCCGTGGTTACAAAAAATCGCGCGGAAAAGAACACGACAAAAAATATTTAGCATTCCGTGCCTTACTGTTTTTGCTGTCAATGCGACAACTAAAAAAAATTCGGCAGATCCCACGTACCGCGGAAGTCGACGTCATGCGAAGCATGCGGCGGGTAGGTGACTGTGGCGTAACTTTGTTTGCTAAGCGACACGTTACAAAATGACGCTAAAGATTTGTATAAATTTTATAGGCACAGATATACATGTTGAAGGTACGCATATGTGTTATATAACCAGTTGTTTACGGCTGGGTAACGCTGCCAATGGCAACGTGGGTATTACCAACACCAGAAGCGGTAAGCTGATATATAGTGCTTATACATGTCCCGAGAACGCACGCACGTTTCACGAACCCATGTGCATGTGTGCAAGAAGTTCTTGAGAGTTCTTGAACAAGGGCATCATCACCGTTATCAGTGAGCACCAGCAACTGGTCATGACTTGTTATAGGATCCGGTCGTGATCGTGGTGACGAGGGGTCCATGTCTAGGGAAGTATGTGGTATAGTAGAGCTGTTGGAATTCGTGGATGCCTCGGTCATTTCGTCGACAAATTATCTGTCGACAGAGCCGGCGAAATGCCGGAACCTGAAGCCAAACTTCGCGTTGGTGAGGTATAGGCCGTCGAGGCTGGTAGCCCTGGATAGTGCTACGTAGACCAACATCAGTGGATGATGTTTGTCGTAATCGTAGACTACTTGGGCGTACGTGGCCTACGTAGCCTAGTCTACAAATGGCTGTCAATCAATCTGGCATCATCCTCGGTCAGCATGAGGCCATCGCCCAGCCTCGTAAGAAATGAAGAGGACACTGCGTCGTTGTGGTGGACGAAGTGCACTTTACGGTGCGGTGATGTGGATATCATATGTAACTTTCGTTAATGTATTTCTCGGGGGTCGAGCAATGCTTCAATATAGCTTGCTGAACGATAGAAATACAAACGTAACGTTTATTAGACTGCTATAAAAGCGGAGCCATCACTGGAACTACAGATGTTAATCTGATATGACGCCTGTATCGTAGGAGTGTACATATCGTAGGAGTATCATGTAGTGTTTATTGCTTTCTCGTAAAATTAGATAGCCAGCACCACAACCACAATTGACGTTGCACCGACATTACGCCTGCGTAGGCTGTTTTTGCAAACCAGTTTATAGACCTGGCGTGGCTCAGTGGTAAAATGCCTGATTGCCACGCAGACTACTTGGGTTCGATTCCTCCGGGATCCTAATTTTCATTTTTTCCATTCGTTGAGTCAAGGGTGCCGATGTTGGTTTTCCTTAACGCTCTAGCATTTAGGTTACCAATGTCTGTTCTCGCCGTTCCTGGGTAGACATAAACTGTCAATCACCTGTGGCGCATACCCGTACACCGCAGCCTGTGGTAAACGGGTATGTGCCACACGTGTCTGGTGGAAAGGGTTTGACGACGTACGCGACAGGATTTTAACGTAATTCATGTCCTGACCTGGCACTCATATTCGCCAAATGCTCTTACCCTCCCATGCAAATTTTGGTCTACACCAAGTTAAGGAGGCAATCATGAGAGCACCCAGACGTAGGCGGCTAGATAGATAGATAGATAGATACGTAGATAGAAACGCTCAAAGTGCCAGAGGTTCGCTAAGAAATGCTTCGCATTTAATACAAACTACTAATTACAAAATGAATGGTGTTCAAGCTGATGTTCGTGAGACATATCCAGCCGCACTCACTGCACCAGTCACTCCCTTAATCTACTTCTGTGTGCGGCATGCTTCATCACAGACATCTGAAACTGTTCTGGTACTCTAAAGTCGACGTCAGTCTTTTTCCGTAAATCTTCTAGCCGCTCACACGTTTTGCGAAAAATGATAAGTTTGAGCTGTCCTGAGTCTACAAGGCAGTGCCTTTTGGGACTATGCGAAACACGCTGGGTCGAGAAGCAGTGCTTTCATTTGTGAGCCTCTTTGAGCCGTTGATCGCAGCACTACAGGAGATTAAGTTTAACGGAAATGGTGAAAGTCCAGTGCAAGCAAACAGTCTAATGTTGGCACTCTTGTCACCAGCGTTCCTTTAAGCCTGCATTTGGCGGAGCCCGTGTTAGCACTGGCTGTGCCACTGTCAAAGAAGCTGCAGACGAGGAGTATCGACATGAGCGCTGCCGTTGACCACATAGAAGCGGTACAGCAGACAACTGAAAATGACTGCAACACCGCGAATGCTTCTTTCTCGAAAATATTTGCACAAGTGCAGGTATTGGCAGAAAAACTGAATGTGGAGATCACCAGCCGTCGAGCCGGTGTCCGGAAGCAAAACCTTGGGAACAATGCATTCGAAAGCGCGGAAGAATATTTTCGCAGAACCCTGTTCATTCCGTTCATGGACCACGTACTAGCCCAGTTAAATCAACGGTTCGAAAAGCAAAGGGTACTTCTAAAGAACTTTTCAATAATTGTACCATCCGCAGTACCACCAATCCAAGATGATCGGGAGAAAGGAGCAGAAAATCTCCTGACAGTTTTCGCGCATGACGTCGAAACGTGGGCTGCCTTGGGAGAACTGCGACTATGGTGGGCAAAATGGGTGAACAAAGCAGCAAACCATCGCCCCAGTACAGGAACCGATGCCCTCTCTCATTGCGACAGCAGGTTCTATCCGAATGTGTACAAGCTACTCCATATTCCAGCCACCCTTTCAGTGACCACTGCCAGCGCAGAAAGAACGTTTTCAAGCATGGGGTTACTTAAGAACTACTTACGCTCCACGATGTCTGAGGAACGCGTGGTAGGCCTGGCACTTCTGTACGCCCACAGAAATGTCGACATCAGCTTGTCGGAAGTCATTGACCACTTCGCTAAGCTTCCTCGCCGGGTCAACTTTGTCCTTTGATACCGAGCAGGGCAAAAATCAGCGCAAACGAAAGGAAAAGACACTGCTGTTCCAGAGTTCAGGTCAATGAGCCCGTAATTCTGACGCAATATTATTGTTCACTAACTTTTCAAGCTGTGAGGATTTTGTACCTTTTAGCAGTTAACACCGTGACCTAATATAAACATACGAATACGGGCATCAGGTGGATATTAACAGCGAATCGACAGCTTCACCTTCTCACTGAGAGGTCGGCATACGCGGCGTTACCAAACAAATTCAGCTCTTGGGAAGCCGTACTAGCGGCATTGTTTGTTACTTTCATTTGTCGGTTCTGCTCTTTATTGCTTTTTGAACTAGAAGCGACAACCCTCCTTTTATATTGAGTGCACAATAGTTGTTCGCACTTTTAAAACAGTTTTGAAATAGTTTCTTTCGTTATTTCTGCGCTCTTCCTTTATAGTTCTGTCCACATGGTGCGTCCGAGACAGCAGCTTGGCCCAAGGACATATCAGTTTCTGTGATTGTGCAGCATGTTCTTTTGCCTTATTTTGGGCATTATGCATAGTGATCATTGCTTAGTTCCGTATATTGATTGCATATTTAAATGTACATTTGTGATGTTTTCTGTAAGCATACTACGCACTGTTTCCGGTGACATGTTTTGCCCGTATTCGAAGTGTACTTTCCCATTCTAGTTTTTCCCTGGCCGCATCATTTGTGCCGAAAAGATGAACATTTTACGTAAACAATCTGCATTAAAATATTTGATCTCATCCTGGTTATTTTGTGGAATTCATTGTTTTGTTATCAGGCGCTTCTTCAGTTTAACACTGAACGTTCCAAAGTTTACGTGATATTTGGTGTACCTCTTACGCACAAAAAAATTAAAAATTTGAAAAGATTGAAGACAGTTATTCCTGAAAAGATTTTGCGGGCATGGTAACATCATATTTTTATGAAAATTACATTTCTTACTCGTTCTTGACAGTGCGCAGCATTCAAGAAGTGATTTGCAGCACCTAATACAAATTGTTACCGGTAATACATGTTATTCGTATACGTAGTCGTTCGAAAAATTCAATGAGGAGGTCGCGCTGCAACGTGAGCCCCCCCCCCCCCCCCCCCGAACAAATTCCTGGCTACGCCACTGCTCTCTCTGTACTCGTTCACTCTAACCCATCGGGTATACTTACAGGCTACGCCTGAGAAATCGGCGCACGTGTTCTGGGAGCGAAGCAGAAGAGGAAGAAGAGGATGTAGGGAGTGCCTGCCGGTTCATGATGATGATGACAATTTCTGTTTCCGACAAACAAATCACGGCGAGCTTCAACAACTTCAATAAAACTTCATTTGGGCCTAGTTGGAACATGCGATAAATGTTAACAAGAATGTTGATAAAGGTGCTGTTGCAAACGCGGGCGACAAGGCTGCACCGCAATGAACAGACAGGCGTCGACCAGCAAGACTTGCGTTTATTCGAAGCACGCTTACTTGTAGGAAAATGGGTGGGGGAGAAGGAAGGAAGAAAGGTACGAGGCATGCGCAGTGTTCAACTGCGCATCAGCAACAGGTGACTTGCAGATTGCAGCATTTCTCTTCTCTTAGAATCCAAAACGCACGACGGGCTTTATTTCACGGGTGGGGTTGAACATCAGCTGGGGTTGAACTGCTGTGACGTCCGCCGGTGCTGAATGAAGGGTTGCCGTTCCGTCACTGGACTGCGCACCGGTTCCCTCGGGACCATTGCTTGGGATTGTAGCGTATCTTGTGTCTGGCATTTGTTTGCGAACCTGGTCTGCATGACGGTGCACGATGACGTCGTCTGTCTACAGACACCACTCTGGAACACGCCTTTGTCTTGACCCTGCCCGGGGTCAACCTGTCACCGATCCGTAATTACGAACATACACAGCATAACCTGGCGGGATCGTCCACTGCTCACCGCCCACCAATCTCGTCGGGGTGCTTGCGGCTTCCTGGAGCTAAAACACATATCAAGCCTTGTTCGCAATTTGTAACCCAGCAGCATTTCCGAAGGTGAAAGTCCGGACTCTTGCGGCGCGTTCCGATAATGGCATAGCAGCCTGGCTAACGATGTGTGAAGGTATGTTGCACCCGTCTTCTTCAACCCGTCTTTCACAGTGCGCACTGTGCGCTCGGCCATTCCATTGCTGTGAGGATGGTAGAGAGTGTTGCGAATATGAACAATGCCATTTCGGTGCATAAACTGAAGAAATTCCCGGCCGACGAACTGCGCACCGTTATCAGAGACAACTGTGCGAGGCAACCCGAAACGGCTGAAGAGGGTGCGCAATGCGTCGACAGTGCTCCGGCACATTGCCTGCCCCAAAGGAATGGCCTTTAACCGTTTATTACGCGAGCCAACTAATATCAACAATATTTTGCCCTGCATTGGTCCTGCGAAGTCGACGTGTAGCCTAGGTCATGCGTTTCAGGCCAGCTTACAGGCTTCTGCGCAGGTGGCACTGGGAAAGCCTGGATGCAGCTTCAACTCGAGGCAATTCTCTGCATGTCGTCGTCTAGCCTGGGCCACCAGAACTTTGACCGGGCAACCGCCTTCACGGTAGAAACCGCCTGATGGGCAGCATGCAACAATTTCAAAAGCCTCGTACGGACAACTGATGGGACTACAACTCGATGGCCTCTGTACAGCAGCCCCTGCTGAAACGAGAGCCCGTGCTGCTTTTTGTGGTATTCTGCAATGTCTCGTTCACAGCTGCTCGCATTTCTTGGCAAGCCGTCGAGGGCATACCTGTACACCGCAGAACGTGTGACGTCCATAGCTTTCGAGGCTTGTAGTTTCTTCACCAGAATAGCCGGTTCGTCCCACTGGTGAAGCATGAGCACGAACTCCGTCGCGTCTTTATAGGCACCGACTTCGCGCTGCAAAGTTTGAGGCAAATGAGTCAGTGCATCAGCGGTTACTAGCTGCGTACTGGACTCGTATTGTAGACGCTACTTGTAAGCGCCTAGCAGAACCGCCCACCTTTAAATTCTTGCCGCGGCCATTGCGGGTGTTTGGCGATCTGGTCTTAGCGGGCCCAGCAGCGGCTGGTGATCGGTAAGAAGAACAAATTCTCTGCCAGTAAGGTAATCTAGAAACCTTGTAACAACAATACAAGAGCGAGTGCCTCTCGCTCAATTTCAGAGTAGTTCTTTTTGGCAGCTGTCAACGTTCCGGATCTGAATCCTATAGGTTGCTGCTCGCCATCAATGTGATGGCAGAGAACGGCACCAATTCCGTAAGGCGGCGCGTCGTATTCTAACAAGAGCTCACGGTCAGGATCGAAATGGGCGAGCACAGGCGCTGAACAAAGTGAATATTTTGCACTCTCGAAAGCAGTTTGTTCTTTCGCAACCCACACACATCTTACCGCTTTTTTACAGAAGCTTCAACAATGGTGTCATCATCGTAGGCAAGTTAGACATGAACTTGTTATAAAACGTTTTCAAGCCTAGGAATGAACCGAGTTCACTGACGTCCGCGGCTCCGGGGCTAATCTGATAACCTCAACGTTTTTCTGGATTGGGTGTAAACCCTTCACATCGATATAATGGCCGAGATAAGTTACCGATAGCTCATAAAAACTGAACTTGTCTGAATGCGACTTGAAACCGTGCTCGCGGAAGCGTTGTAACACTGCTTAAGCTTCTGTGCCCTCGGTTGTTTTCGGACACGAGAACGTCATCTAGGTATGCCTGAACTCCCGTTAGGCCTTGCAATATTGTTTCTGTTCCTTTCTGAAAGAGTCCTGGCGCTGAAGAATTACCAAAAGGCAGCCTGCTGTATCGAAAAAGTCCTTTATGCGTGTTGATAACTGCCGATTTCCTGGAGTCTTCGTCCAAAAGAAATTGATTGTATGCATCTCTCAAGTCTAGGATGCTGAACCGTTCGTCACCACGCAAATTAGCAAACGTCATCTATCTAGGGCAGTGGGTAGTGTTCTACCTCACACAGGGGGTTCAGCGTGACTTCTTACTGCGCCATTTTTTAGCCCCGGGTCTATCGGCGTGACCTATTCAGAGTGCGATACGGGTGATAAAATTCCCTCGGCCACCAACTCGTTGGAAACTTTTTCGCGCAACGCAAATGAAACTTTTCTTGCCTGGCAAAATTTAAGCGTTGTTCCATCCAGAATCAGCAGGTGGTCTCTTGACGAGTCCAAGGCCTTCTGTAAACAGGTCTGCGAACTCTTTTTTGAGGATAGTGCTTGTATAGTGTCCGTGTTCTTCGGAACGTCGAGTGCAGCGACATGACAGAGAGCGTGTCCTTCGGCATTCAGCCTCTGCACTAAGTAACGACCACAGAGATTAGGACCATAGAAGCCTAGCACCACTAAACTACGCGGAACTGTTGTCGCCTTGTAGGAAACTTGCAGCGGCAGTACAACGAGAATTGGAAGCCTTCCAAGATAACGAGACAGTGCGATCTTTGATTCTTGTAGCAGTGGTCGCTGCTGACGGTGGGCTTTGTAGACGTTCTTCGGTACAACACAAACTGGAGAGCCCCTGTCAATTACCATATTTAATTCGACGCCATTCCAGTTAAACACTTCTTGAATGGGTGTTACGAGTGGGCTATAACAGTGATTACGGACCAAATTTGGGACGCATCACTGTCGCTGTCACCGCTTGTGCCCTGTGCTATCACGGCCATCGTTCTGTTCGTGGTTATGTGCTGTTCGTACATCCGAGCCAAATGCCCTTGCTGGCCGCACTTGAAACACCTGCTCTTGCGTACTAGACATGCTGCATCGCAGTGACTTGATCTATACGACAGCATTTGCACAGCTTTCCGTTGCTGTGATGTTCAAACTTTCGAGCTGCAGACTGCTGACGTTGCTTTAAGTTTATGACATTCCCGTGCTCTGCCGTTGCCCTGCTCATAATTTTCGCATCTTGTTCTGCGCCTTCTGCTACCAACGCCAGTAACTCCGCCTCCGTTGCAGTCAATTCTGTCTTCAACAGCAGCTGCCTTTGCAGATTCCTTGATTTCACTCCGGATACCATCCTGTCCCTTAATATTATGTCCCTCATTGTGCCAGAGGTGCAGTTTTGGGCAAGCTTTCGGATTTCTACTATGAATGAATGAAATGACTCTCCTTCCTGCTCACATCGGTAAAAGAACTTGAAAGCTTCTGCAGTTTCATGCGGATCAGGATCATAATAGTCGATCATAATCGCTATTGCACAACAGGAGCAGCGTTGACTCACAGTGGAGAAAAATAACTAGACCACCAGCAAGTATGCGGCTGGCCGCGTAAGCAATATGGCTACAAAGAACTAAGCGAAATGTCAGAGAGGCGGAGAGGAATTATTGGACAGCAGCAACAAAAAAAATCACAGCATATCCACGGAGTGAATGATGATGAGTGGGCGAAGGTGCGGAGGTTCATCGGTAAACCGTGAATCTTCCGTGAATTCTGCCCAGTACATCATCACCGACGTGAGATCGGGCGCGTTTATACTAAAGATTCGATGAGAGTTATGAAGACTTGCAGCTCACTTTAATTTTACATGTACGCTGTGAATTTTCATTGTTTAGAAAACCATTGCTTTAGAAAACATCTCGCGTCTTTCGTTAAGCAGCTGGCGTCTTTTCGTTTTGCTTTAGAAACATCTGGCGTTCTTTCGTTTTGCTTTTACAAAACATCTGGCGTCTTTCGTTGGTTTATTTCATCAATCAACGGCGTTTTGAACAAAATTTTTATTGTTTAATCACGCACAGGAGAAATCTCACCAGGCACTACCTTGGAGGTAAACAATGGCTGCTAATGGGAATGAGAGACAGAAGAAGTCGGCTTTTAGCTAACACTTCTACTTCTACTAACGTTTCCTACTGGAACATGCCAATGGCTGCTAATGGGGAATGAGAGACACAAGAATTCGGCTTTTAGTTAACGCGCACGTTGCAAATTTTTTATTGTTCAGCAACGCACAGGAAATTTCTCCCGCCGGCACCACCTTGGAGGTCAAGATCTGGTACTAGCGTTACGACTGGTTACGCACTACGACTACGAGGGACGAACGGGTGCCGCTTTAAGGAGCTTCGCCCCTAAAAAAACGGCTCTGAGTCATTTCATGATACTTCAAGGAGAGGTGCTTTACTGTTTCAAGCAAGGTCGGGTTTCCTTAGAACGTGTAGTTAAAAAGTGAGATTCAGATTGAAAAATGTACATGCTGTGGGGGAAGATAGAGAGACAACGGAGCATGTTTCAACTGAATGTGGAGATATCACCGTGGGTGCATGTTTGGGCCCACATGAAGCTTTGAGCTATAGGGACAATCGAAAGGTAAACCCATCTGTGATCGAAATAAGTAAGAGTTGGTTGGAGGATTGGTGGCGGAAAAGTAGGGATGAAGGAGAAAATTAAAAATTGGCAAAAATGAGGTCAGTCTGCCGTAAGGCGCAGAGACTTGGGTTGTTTTTATTTATGGTTGTTTTTTTCTATTGAAAGACAATTTTAGCTGAAGTACACAAGGCATTAGGCCGGCTTAAAACAAGAAAAAAAGTTTTTCCGAATATGTGGCTCACAGGCAACAGCCTGGTTGTAAAAGGGACACTCATAGCATCCGTCCATCCGTGCACTCGTCCCACGAAGTAGCGCCAGATCGTTCGGTGTCATGGCTCGTATCATCGCATATTTAGTTATTGTTATTGAATGAACTGCTTCATCTGCCGTGGACACCCTCTCGTTTCAATTTGCCCAATGGTACATTGAGCATTCACCTTGAAAGACAAGCGAGGATGCTGCTTTCTCATACCTCGAACCTCATAATTGCGGAGCAATTTACCGTAGCTTTTCTCTCACATATGATTATGAGACGCCATTCAGTGCGTGGTTAATTACCTCGCTAGCTAACTACAGGGACTGATTAATAACACACACGATGCCTCATGTGGGCCGAAGAGAATATTGAGCAAATATTTATTAAGCGGAAAGTCTTAGATGTCTCATAAAACGCGAAAATTGACCGGCGTTCCGCTTCAGCGTCCCACGTCGGTGGCGTCCACACGAGTGATGCAAAAAATTACGTGGGGAGAGAGAGAGAAAGTCGGAGTGCAGACGCTGAGGTTGCCCCGCGATCACGATATTATGACTCACAGAGCACCAAACATTGTGACGTCATCGTGACGTCGTATGGTGACGTAATCACATGACATCATTGCTTTGTCAAAAGTGGGCCGGTCACGGAGGCAGTGCAAAACTAGGTGAGGTGCATAAACCTTACAACGCCTCCGATCCTGGAGGCGTTTCAAAACCACGTTAGTTGCAGAAAGTTTTCGGAGGGGGGCACGAAGGTTCAATCAACACCCTCTGACATCGAGGCCTAAAGACTGCCGCCGTGACGTCACGAAGCGGCGCCGGCGGCTGCTCGCTACCAAGCAGTAAAAGCCGCACCTAGAAGAGAATGATCTTTGCGTAAAACATTCAGGCAAGTGCGAATGAAAGAAAGCGATTGATAGAAAGAAGCTAACGTTCGACGCTTAGTAAAACTGCAAGGTTAACTGATAGTGCGAAAATGTATATTCTGCACACATTTTACTTGTCGAGCTGCGCTTGCCAGTGGTAGGGAAACTTATAGGCAGGTAACAAATAAACCGGAAGAAATACCACGCCAGCGTGCTTTCTAAACCAGAACGGGAGACTGAGGGCATCTTCTCTCCATACGTTTATTACAGCGAAAGCTGTTATGAGATCACAACAAGGGCCGTTTTTGGCACCGTAGTTGTCCGCCGCCGCCGCCGCCGCCGCCGCCACCGCCGGTGTCCGTAACCACTATCGCTCGAAATAAAAAAAGCGAAATAAAAAAAAACCAGGATGGAGGAAGGTTCGAACCTGGGCCCTCTGCGTGGGAGCCCAGCATTCAACCTCTGAGCCATGCCGGTGCTTAAACCTCCTTTGCGAAAATACCCTACGCAGGCTTCATGTCGGGAAGGAACCACGTTAACATATGTAATGTAGCGTGGTAGAAGAGTAAAATAAGAACCAGGCATCACACAACGCGAATTCTGTAACCAGGCGTCACACAATGCGCATTGCGCAACGAGTGGGTTGTTGAATGCTTCTAAGCCATTACAATGTACTCGGTCATAATTCTTCATCGTCATCAGCCGTCGCATCAACAAAGTGCAATAATGCCTTACAGATGGTAGCTCGCTTCTCCGCAGAATGACAAATAATGGCGTAGTGGGTGCTTCCAAACTTCACAAAAATTATTATTTGTGGCGTAGTGGGTACGTTGCTAGTGTATTTGCCCCAAGAGAGTTTATAACGGGCTCTAGAAATACCGCTCTCCCAGCTTTCGCTGTGACTGTGCTGCGCGTTCTGCGCAGGCCTGGCGTTTTTTTTTTCTGTTTTTTTTTTTACAACAGAGCCAAAGGCACTTCCAGAGCTATTTCTATCTGAGCGTTTCCAACATTGCCTTCTCTGATTTCGATTCAGCTTCTAAAATGTTATCATTCATTTAACTGAAAAAATAAATTGGCGAAGCTTACACTAAGCCGCCCAAGGCTTGACAAGGCTTGCCCAAGGCTTGACATAGCGAAACTGGACGACTCTGAAGACTAATCTGGTTGCTTCTAGGTTGTTTCAAGGGCTTAGCTAGGTGATGAGGGTTCTTTCTAGGTTGTTGCTAGTTGTTTCTATTTTGAGTTTCCGCGCAGAGAGGTTTGAGTTATACCACAGGCAGTCACAGACACGACACAGATGTCCAAATTCCAGAGACAGAAACTCGCGCTGAAACCAAGCGTTCGCAGCTCTCATAAATCTACGAGCAGGTCGTCATTGACGCAGGCCTTCCACCTCTTCGGGGTCTTCTCGCAGCCGCCATTGCCTTTCCCGTTCCGAGTGTTGGGCTAACTGCTGCCTTCTTCCTTTTTAATGGACTAGTGGTGAGTAGTGGGATTCAGCCAATTTTCGTGGCACATACCCGTTTATGATGATGATAGTTTCCTGATATGAGATACAAGGAACAATGTGATAAACGGCTTCGCTGTGAAAACTGTTTAACATTCGTGCTGCACCGTAACAGGTGCTTCAGAACCAGCTCGCTATCCTGTCCATCGTCGCAGGTATGAAAATCTGACGACTCGTCGTTGGTTAGGAGCTGCACGGTGAGGTCTGTAACCACGTGGCGCTGGTTTGAGGACTTTAAAAGCACTTCTTTGAACAATTGCTTCCCGACTGCATAATTATGCGCAACAGTATTTACGACAAACAGCGCTGAATGCAGGAGAGCTGCTTGATCCATGGCTCTGATGAGGCCACAGTGTTTCTCCGCAACATAAATTGAAATTTCTTTATTCGCCGGCAATGCTGTCTGCATTTCTGACACTTGAGTTCAGGCGGCGTAGGCAGCCTACCCTGCCATCTTGTCACACTTATCACGACAACCTAGCGTTGTTCGGCGCGTTGGGATGGTTAGGCCAAGAAGCGGCTCAGTCCGAACTTGTTTGTTTTCTTCTACGCGTGGTTCCCACACATGACAACCATGCGTCATTAGTCCCCCCTTTGAAAAGTATCGACTCGATACTTGTGAAGAAAAAAAATAACTACACAACGCGCAGACGCCGAGAACCAGAGACTGAGTACCAGTAACTGCAGGGAAACTAAAGATGATGCTCCGACACTTCGTCTGCACCGCCGATTTGTCTGGCGTGGGATGCAATAACTCGCATGGGCGAGATAACGAATAGAGAGAGAGAGAGAAAGAAAGAAAAAGAAAGCGATAGAAAGAAAACAGAAGAAATAACTAGAAAGAAAGAAAGAAAGAAAGAAAGAAGAAAGAAAGAAAGAAAGAAAGAAAGAAAGAAAAAAGAAAGGAAGAAAGAAAGAAAGAAGAAATGCAGAAAAAGATAGAACGACAGATAAAGAAACAGAGAAAGAAAGAGATAGAAAGAAACAGGCACAACTAAGCGTTAGAAAAAAAGACAAAGAGCAAGACAGAAAGAGAGATAATCAAGGAAAGAGACAGAAACAAATAGGTAGAGAGAGAAAGAGGTAGAAAAAACAGAACGCCAGACAGAAACAGAAAGAAAGAGAGAAAAAATAACGGGAAAAAGAATTGGCAACATAAAAACCGCGAGTAGGAGATCGGCATAGACACAGAGAAAATAAAAGAAATAGAGTTAGGCACACACAAAAAGACGACAGAAAAACCAGAGAGAAAGAGAAGAAGAAAGAAGCTATGCGCCTTCGCTGTGCAGTCACCGTCTGACACTGCGCTGGAGCCGCTTGATAGCGCCTCTGACTGGCGTTTGCCAGTGTGGTATAGCCATGGAGAAGGAGAGCGCAAATGCTGCTCAACGGCGCAGAAGAGCGGAGAAGCTTAACTCATCGGATCCCGATGTAGTTGCCTGGCAAAATAAATATAATGTGCCACATATGTACACAGTGTGTGTGTCATTGGAGCAGCAGTAAGCGTGATAATCAAGCTAATCCTAGACAATCACGAAATCTAAGAACAATCAGCTGAACCTTTGCTAACGCTACGTTATCCTGGCATAGCCGAGCTAACCCACTGCAACACTTTTTTTATTCTTATTTATGCAAGAGGGTCTTTGTATAGGACATGCCTAGCCGAAGCTTATGATGGCAGGTTTTTGCAGCGCGCGGACACAGACAAAAAGGACAGAGTAGACAGAAAGAGCGCTGTGTCCGCGCGCTGCAGAAACGTGCCACTATGATTACCAACCAACTAGCCCAAGCTTAAACACTTAGAAGCTTATGAATGAATGTTTCTATATCGGCTAATCTTTAACGGTTTACTAAATTCTACGTCTGGATCAATGCTACACATCTTGGAGTTCTGTGCTCCATTTACGGACCAAGTTTTCTAGGAAAATCAACAGCTCAACTTAATCAGTAAATATCGCGCATCATTCGCTGCTCGAGGGAGCACTGATAAATCATTCTTTGATAAAGTTGTTTCCGTACATTCATAAAGTATTCTGATGCTCTGATGAGGTCCCGATTGCCCTGCGTTCTAAAAGACAGGGCGTGCAAACACGGGCACAAGAAAGAAGTTGGGACACCATAAACGCCGTAGTCTGTGGTGTCTTGACTCATTTCTTGTGTCCGTGTTTGCACGCCCTGTCATTTAGAATTAATACTTACCAACTAGCTCAGCTCTCCGTTATTTTAAACGTTTCCTATAGTTTAACAGTAGGTTGCCACCTAGTGTAAAATTATGTTGTTTAAATCCCTACCTAGGGGCATATGTCTTTCGTATTCGATATGTCAGTGTATTACCTGTATTTTCTAAGCTGATTCGTTTTAAAAACAGCAACCATGCTTGCGAGTACTGAACTACCTAGCAAAGAGGTCCTGACTGTCTACATCTGAAGCATAACGGAGAACGTACTACGTAAAGTTCTACCGTCGTAGAGGTTGCAAAGAGCCAGTGCTTAGCTTTCTTTCTTGGTATATAAAGAATGGCGACGTAGAACTTTGCTTCCAACATCGTTATAGACGTGCATATGATCTACATAGTATAAGTCGTGATAAGGTTGTGCTTTATCACATTTATGGACATATCACACGAGCTGATCCCGTAATTTAATAGAAACAATCCAACGACTGTTGGCTAGAATCCTTGGAGTACCACGAGTATCTGCCAGCGCTCTGGTAATTGCCGAGTCCGATGAAGTTTCATTATGGCTGACATTATTTGTCCTGAACGTTGCAAAAACGAATGCGAGGCGATACACCGCTTTATGCATCGTATGGATTCCAGCAGTCACATGTGCGCAAATGAAAGATGTAGGGCATTTTGCCCCGTGTATTCCGTTTAGGCACGAAATTGTACCATCCGTGCGACCTCGTTGAAAGATTTATTTTTGCCCTTCGCGGAGTCCCAACTGGCGATGCCTTCTTAGGAAGCAGGTGAGTAATTAAACGCCTGAGATGGAAGCGCTTTTCGCTAAGCGCCATCGTTTAGGCTACGAGACTCCTGACAGCAGACGAGCAGGGGTGTTTCCTCGCAATGGTGAGCGGCGCTTTTACGTTATCACTGATTGTTTGAACACATTAGCATGACGGTTTCTTCCGTGGCGAGAGCCCTAATTTGCTACACGTGAGCACGTCGTTAACATCACTTCAATGATGGTAAAGACTGAGTCTTGAGGTCCGGAGAAGGACATTTTTGCTCTGTTTAAATCCTGCATAATTACTTATATGTAAAACAGAAACGCTTAATCATGGTAATGACGAGCATCACGCGTCCACTTCACTTGAAATGAGACAGAATACACAGCCCTGAGAGGGAACAAATCTCTCGACCAATATGACACGACACTACATGCTGGCTAGCGCTTCTTTTTAGCTGTGCGAGGATTTCTATGCTGATTCAATGAGCAAACCGTCCGTGAGTCCGTCCGTCCCTGTGTCGCGCAAGACGATCATCGCCGTAAAGAAGTGGAATAAAACTCACGGGCTCCCTTATGCATTCGCCTAAGACGGCTCGAAGGCGAAATCCATCTGCTCTTCAGTCGGTGCATTGATCCCCACTCCGAAAGCTTTCTGCGCCTAACGTGGTTTTGCCCTGCTTCCGTGATCGGAGGCATTGCAAGCTTTCTGCACTTCACTTGGTTTTGCACTGCTTCCGTGATCGGCCCACCTTCAACGACGTGACAATGTCGTGTGGTGACATCATCTGGTGGCGTCACGTTGTGCGTCGTCATAGCGAAGTCATGATGACATCACACATTTGAGCGATTTGTGACGTCATGACAACGTCATATGGTGACGTCATCACGAGATGACCTTTTGCATCTCTCGCGTTGACGCCAACGGGCAATTATCGCGTTTAATGAGGCATTCAAGCCTTCCGTCTTAAAAACACAACTAATTTTATTGGCGTGGCTGGGTTCAAATTGGGCACCCACGCTCCGAAAGCGATTCTCCTAACCACTGGGATAGAAGCCGACGCTTGTATAATTGGAACAATTAGGCCACAGACGGCACGTTCTGCGCCATGCTAACGGCGAGCTACTTATATACACCATTTGCCGGGGGCGGTACTCAGAGATCGGTGGCACATCAGCGTGTTTTCGTTATCAGTAGCGAGATGGCGCGAAGGGCTCGAAGAGCGCGCTTTAAAGAACGACGCCCCACGCGTCGCGATGAGTGCGCGCCTCTACAGGGCGTGTCGCTCGTGCGCGCGCTCATCTCTTCATGGCGGTGGTTTGCACGTCTCGTGCTCTCACCGCAAGTTTGCGTTGAGAGCACGAAGGTCACTTCGCTCACTTCAGCGCCCACTTTTGCGAAAGGAGCGCGCTGCTCACAGAAAAATAAGTTACAACTGTGGCAGTTCGCGTTCATGCAGTGTATGTTCGTTCTGTGCGTCATTTCTGCTTGAGCAGCGCGTTGCAAGTTTCGAGATGCTTGCCGTTCTTCGCGTGACATTACAACTTGTTGCTATAGCATTCATTCCTTCGCCGTTGGGGCGAAAGAATGCCCAACAAACGCTCAACTACGTCTGCGAAGACACGTTTCACTTTCGTATTATAACGACTCCTATGACAGAGGGATCAGCCAGGTTTTTTATGAAATGTGCGACTCACACGAGATATTTATATCAACTTCCTATGAAAGAGATTGCGGGGGGGGGGGGGTCATGGCACGCCCTACCCCGTCTACTCCCCACTCACACCTCTTGTCAATAAACATTGAGGTGGAGCATGAACGCTAGTGCGTTGAGGCATGTGTGAATAGATTTGAGTATAAACGTAAGCCGTTATATGGCTGATAGTGATACCGTCAGGTAAGTAGATATGACCATTGGTCGGCAATGAAAGGTGGAGCTCACTCAGAGTCACTCAATAAATATATTTTGCGCTTAGGGCTTACTCGGACTCAGACTCACCAATATTTTCCTCAACCGGACTCACTTGGACTCAGACTCATTAAAGGAGCACTGACTTCAAATTTACGCATGTCAAGATTTTTGCATTTACGAGTAGTTATCGACCCCCTAGTAGCGATTCGCGACCCAAAATGCCACTGAGGGACGAATAACTATCTGTTTCATTGATTTAGATTACCGGTATCTAGCACTATTCAAAACTGCCGGCAAGCCCGCAATTTTTTAGCGCCGGCAGCGCCAACTCCAGACCACTGACCTCCATTAAAAAGGCTGGACGGCGCATCCCCGCTATGCGAGGCGGGCGCTTGTGAAGCCACCGGAAAGTCCCCTGTTTGTCCCGGAAGCTGGCGTCTTCTGTCCGTCTCAGTCGCGCAATTCAAATATTCTCGGGTGGCAGCTGTTGTTATGATCGTTTTTCTTTTTTATTTTTTTCAAACTCCTCGATTACGCCTCACTTTAGACGCCGACGAACGCTACACGAAAGATGACAGACGCCGTGCCGACACCGTCCGAATACGGCGGAGTGCGGCAACGTACAAAATGCGTAAAAAGTAATGCAACTCTGAGGTACTTACGCACGAAATGTTTTCCCTGACGACTTTTCCGGTCGATTCGTACAGTTTACTGCGCTACAGGCAGGTATTTCTTTAAAAAAAGAAGAGAAAACCTCTCTTCCGGGACAAAAACGGCGGCTTCCGGTGGCTTCACGCCCGCGTGCTCGATGCGCCATCCAGCTCCTCCTAGTGGAGATCAGTGCTCCAGACCGCGCCCCAGCTAAGCCACCCTACCCCAGCTGACCACTTGTTTACAGAAAGGAGTGACGTGAGGCTCAGCTAACATTTCGTCTGCTAGGCGCACACGTTCAGTCATGCCTTGTAACCAGCATCGCCGTCAAAAATGTCGGCTAATGTTGAAGACGCCATTCTGGAACTTGGAATCGCCGCGATTCGCGACGTCGCGAATCACTTTCGCTTCGACGCTTTGCAAAACAGGATTAAAAATGGACGCCGTTCCAAGCAGCAACGAGGAGGTGCCTCCTCGGTGACGCCGTTCCTAGCGCAACGAAGTCTACGGACGAACTAAAATTCACTGTTAACGCTACCTGAGTGCTACTTGTTAGCGATGATATTTATCTATACACTACTCCACTTTGATAGCTTGTGGTCGTGTCGGCGTGTACCTCACATGTAATGAAATGACACACTCATTCCGCTTTTTCCGCGCTTACAGCAACACTTGCCGACTTGCTGACTAACGAAGACACGTCGAATCATGCTCTTTCCTTTCACCTGTCTTTGCTTGGTGGTTTGCGTCTTGTAATTTCATGAAATCATTCAAACCGGCGCGACTAACATCAGGCATGATGCGTGAGAGCGTTTCCAGGCGTCGGCGCCACGATAAAAACACTAGAATCGTCGACGTCATCGCTACTAGTGCATCGTCACTCAGGATGGTATGCGCCGCACCGAACACGTCACAGTACTGTCGATGTCGCAGGATGATGAAAGCCCCTTTGAGCTTTCGTACGCTCTTTGCCCTTGAAATAGAATAACCTCCAGGTGACGGACGCCATTCAAACTTGGTCAAAAACGCTTATGCATACCGAACAATCGAATGAAGGACACATCTCGAGCTTGAAATTTTATGTCAGTGCCCCTTTAAAATTTCCCTCAACCGGACGCACTCGGACTCAAGCTCATTAACGTATTGCTCAGCCGGACTCACTCAGACTCAGACTCACGGCTCGATCTGAGACTGAGTGAGTCGACTTATGAGTGAGTGTCCGGCTATAAAAACAAGAAACAAACAACCAGTTACAAAGAAATAGCAAAACGATAGCTGTCTTCGTAGGCTCAGATAAGCCAGCTCTTTGTCAAGTAAGGCAATCGAGGCCTGAGCCACGCATGTAACTGACAGAGCACTGGTGTGGGCAGCCACCACAATGTCCCGCTGCGTCTGTCCCCCGTGACGGTACAAAATCACACCATTTCCCGCTAAAGGGGACGATGACGCGATGCGAAGCAGCGTTTTGGCATGTCGAGTCCTCGTTTCAGAGGGGAAGTGGAAAGGGGGAGGGTAGAAGGAAGGAGAGGATGCGGGTAGAGGGGAATTGGAGAGGAGGAGTGGAAAGGAGGAAGGGAGAGAAGAAAGTGGGACAGGGGAAGTGGAGAGGGGAAGTGGAGAAGAGGTGTGTGTCACGCCGCACACCACCACCACCACCGGTTGGAACTCCGCCATAAGATGCTTCGCATCTAAAATGGTGGTTTTTCCAAACATAAGAACATAACCACATTCACGACACCCTCCCCTTTCTCGACGTCCAGGTGGCAAGAAGGGGCAATGACTTGGAGTTCTCCGTTTACAGGAAGCCGACGCACACCGGCCGGTACCTTCAATACGATTCGTCCCATCCCTCCACCCACAAGGCCTCCGTTGTGTCCACATTACTTCAGAGAGCCAGAAAGATATGTTCCACTGACACGGAACGCCGGAAAGAAGAGGCCCGCGTAATTGCGGACCTCAGAAAAAACGGTTATCCCAGAAATTTCATTCGATCCGTCGCCCGCCGCGCAGAGAAAAAGAGGTTACGCGACTCGCAGCCAGCATTGACGAACAGCTCTCCGAAACGCGTGTCGGTCCCATACGTCCAGGGAGCCAGCGAGGCGTTGGCTCGGATTTTTAGGAAAGAAGGCGTGCACATCGCGCACGTGCCTTCATGCACGCTGGGCCGCTTCCTTCCCCGCCCGAAAGACCGACCAACAAAAGACAGGGCGCCCGGCGTCGTTTACAAAATACCGTGTGCCGACTGCCCCTCGTCATACATCGGCGAGACCAAAAACTTCCCCGAACGGATTAGGCAACACGTCAACGACGTCCGTAAACTCAACAAAGAACGCAGCGCCGTCGCCGAGCACGCAGAGACGTTTGACCACAGAATAGACTTCAACGGAACCGCCATCCTCGAAAGTGAAACCAAGTGGAGGAGGAGGTTACTACTGGAGTCGTGGCATATACAGAGGACCACTCAAAATATCAACCGTTCACTCGGAACTCTCCCCCCGGTGTATGCGCATGGGCTACGCTCCTCGGTAATGCGTGGGGTCGTTAACCGCCGCGAGTGTGCCTTAAAGAGGCCGCTGCCAAGCCGCCGCAGTCCCCCCTGAGGAAGGAACCGAGCTGGTTCCGAAACGTCGGGTTTTTACGTGTCTTCGTAACTTTGGTTGGAGAATAAATATCAGTTATCTCAATTCACGACAGTGTAGCGACAAGTGCGAGCTAGCTTGGCCTTTGTGGAGGCTGCCCACATCAGTGCTCTGTCAGATACACGCGTCGCTGGATTATCTGAGCCTGTGAAGATACTTACCGTTTTGCTATTTTTTGTAACTGGTTGTTTGTTTCTTGTTTTTTCTAAGCGGACACTCTGGTGCACGTGGTATGCAGCTCTGTTAATTAAGCATGGATACGCCCAATAAATGTTTCAGTTGGCAGTCAGCGCTCGTCGCGTGTTTTTCTTCCCTTTTGTCTCTAGTTGTTTTCACGCTGTTTATTACTATGAATACATACCAACCAGCCCAGCTTACCACTCTATTTCTTAGGCGCTGTTCTTTTGCGCTATTTTGCCTCTACCACCTACGAATCGTTACCATCTTGCCCAATTTTAATTCCTACTCTGAAAACAGCGCTCGGGGGACAGCCGCAATCTGCAACAAAACTATGTGCTTACACATCACGTGGACAACTCCCAAAGGAGATTTGTCTTGATATTTTAAGGTATATCCGCAGCGTAAAAAACGTTATTGTGACAACCGTCTTAGGTCTTAACAAGAGAACATTGCCAGCTAAATCTGCGCGTTCAGGGTTGTTTAACGTGGATTAACCCTATTTAATGGCTGTTCAGTGTAGCAAAAGATCCCTTTATATAATTCCGCCACTCTAGAAGTTCTAACAACCAGTAAGGACCAATAAAAGTTCGAGCAACCAGAAACCGTCAAAAGCGAACTGTCGCCATTTGCTCGGCTTGCGAACATCAAGACTCGGGGTATGCGCGAATCTTTTCAACGAAGGCTCCATAGGTGCCGCCATAATCCACTTTGGGCTGTTGTTCATACGCGTGACCGCCCACAAAGCACTGCCGAGGCTGAGACGTGAGCACTTCTGCTCCCGTGCAACAGTCAAGAACGGAGGCGATTCTTCTCTCTGTTGAAAATGTCTGTAGCGACCCTCCTGAGCTGCAGCACAACGGAGGATTGCTTCTTCGGAAATGCCTTCTCGACGTCGTCGCCAACTGAAGACGAGCGACCGTCTCGGTACCTTTTGTGCTGCCTGACATCGTGCTGAGTGGGTTCCGAAAAACTTTCCGCGCGTTCACCAGCTCTTCCTGGTATTGAATACGGCAGTACCATATAGCGCGTCCGTCGAGCGCCTATTTAGCGTTGGTGCGGACGTATTCACCAAGAAGCAAGTCAAGCTGTACGATGACAGCTTTGAAATGCAGCTGTTGCTTGCATTAAGCAAGTTCTGTTTACATTATGAAGTCGTCCCTGCAATACTCAAGCACTCCTTATAAACTTCGTTTCAAAAATGGTTTTGCTTCTTGTTGTCTGCAAGTGTGTTTTTGGTTACTGAATTTCTGAGCGAGCGAAGCTGACCTTGAACCCCTTAAAATACACACTCTCAATTTTTGGGGCAATTATACAGGTTAAAGAAAAAAAACATCGCTGATCACTTCATCATAGGAATCGGTATAATACGAAAGTGAAACTTCTCTTCACAGAAGTACTTTATTGTTCATTGTGAATTGATATATGAGAGCTTGTACAATGGCTTTGTGGTGTTTCGCAGTTATAGCACCGTTTGACGTGGACGCACCCACGCTGACGCCTAGTGGCACATCTCCATCCCGACTACTAACGCCCATCATCATGATTTAACCGTTGTGGTAGCTGAAGTTGTTAACATGTACCTGGACACAGCATATCGTGAATCCCGCGCAATGATGACATCAAAAAGCGCATTTAAAGCATCGTCAGTTTAAAAGAGAAACGGCAAGGTGTGCGCTCCCGAGTATCAGGCGAGGATATTTGTCTGTTCATCGCAGAGGGTGCGATTGCTCGCCCGTTTTAATGATACCCAAATTATTGGTAGGACAGCCATGTAATGTAAGAGGGAACTGATTGAAACGTATCAAATCCCAAAAACATGGTCATGATCGTGTACCTTCCATGTCGTTATCACAAAAAGAGGTGAAACTTTTTTTAGAGAAATGAAATAAGAAGGTATCATGCGCTGCGTTTTTATCTGTATGGCGTTTTACAGCGCATAGACGTTTTGGGTATTATTGGATTGTCTAATGCCCAGCGCTTTCATCTCTATTGCATCACGTACGGTCCATGTGCATCTTGGTTTTCCTTTCGAGCCGTGTTGTTTCATGAAACTGTTGCTAGTCCTCGATTGTGTGTTTGTGCAATATTCTCGTGTTATGAACGCGTCCTTAATGGCTGAGTTCGTCGTTCTTTCAAACTATATGTTCCAACAGCCTTACCACCATGAATCTTGTAAAACAAATGCGACCAAGGTACAGAAAAAAAGAAGAAGAAGCTGTGCTGCACATGGAATAAATAAACATACATTTAACACAGCCACCGTGGTGCCACGGTGCTCTAATGCTGATCCGATAGACGCGCCACGGTGCTCTAATGCTGATCCAATAGACGCGTCTCCGATCTCGGCCGCGGTGCTCGCATTTTGACGGACGCTAAAGGCAAAAGGCCCGTGTATGCGAAGTCAGCTAGTGCACGTCAAAGAACCCAAGGTGGTCGAAACTTCCGGAGCAGTCCAATGCGACGTGCTTCATGATCATATCGTGGTCGCGATACGTGAAACCCTTGAAATTATTACTACACTCTGCATGACTTGAGATAAGCGCCCCCCCCCCTTTTTTCTTAATTTTCATGGAGTAGGCTGAAAAACAAAACATTTATGAAACGTTTTTCCAGTTTTCTGACTTTCAATGCATCTCTGTGCTGTTCTCTGAGCCCTTAGTGCTAAAAGCCCTGAATTTCAGATAGCTTAGCAAAGAGGATGCAATGAAATCGCGTTTAGAACTAGTGGTTTCGGTTTCCACGCCGCCGCCAACAAAAAGTGGCCGTGCGCCGCCGCCGATGATGCATCCGGCGTGCACCGACGACGCCGCCGCCGCCGACTCGGAACGGCTCCCACGCCGCCAGGCCCTGGAAAGTATCAAGTGCCAACGATCGCCGCAGAGGGCGAAAAAATCAACCGCGGCGAGTTCCACCTTCAAACACCGGGAGTAGATCTACTAACCTCTGCAGTAGGATCGCATGGCGGCCATCATGCTGGCCGCCATTCACGCTATTGCACTTTCATGCAAAGGCGCCCTCGTCGGGGCCAAATTTCAAATAAAATTATTCTTCAAATAGCCGAAGACTACTTCTTTGTAAAATGCTACACTTCGATCAATAAAACAAATTGCTCTTTATACCAAGTGGCCTTGCCTTGCTAGGTACCGCGTCACCAATCTTTTGCAATCGTTTCAGATGCGAAGTATCTCTTGCTCGGGGGTATGTCACGCGGCGTGGTAATTCGCACGCGGCGTAGTAGTCCGCACTCAGATTACGCATGCGCAACTCTCCTCCTTTCCTCTCTCCAACAGCTGCGCGTTACTCTCTCCACTTCTCTACACGCACCTGCTTGCGCTTCTCCTGCGTTCTCGCTTCTGCTCTCACGGCGAATGCGCTATTCTCCTTCTCTAGTCTCCTCTCTTTCAAGTGGTAGAGCACTGTGCGCGTTCAGTCTAGCGCTTGCCTCGGTTGGCTCCTCTGAAATGCGGGCTCGACAGGCCGAAATTCTCTCCTGCGCAGCGCCGCAATGAGGGCCAGCGCATGCGCGTCCCCTACCCCTCTCTCTCCTCTACTACGCTGCTTCCCTCTCGCGCCTGTCGACCACGTTCCACGCACGCCCTGTGAGAATTAACGGCCAGGCTAGAGGGAAGACATGACGCGCGTAGTGTTCCTCTTCGCGTTCCACAACGCGAGGTCGGTAGCATGCCCAGCGAACGCCAACGGAACGCGATCGCGCAAGTGCTCGGGCTTCGCATCGCCTCATGGCCCCCTTTAGCGGGAGATGGTGTAACTTTTTTTTGCTTCCGCCGACTCGTAGTTGTCAGCAGCCTATTTACATCATTATCTTCATTTCAATATATACGGCGGCAGAGCGGCGCAACGGCAGGTAACCGTTCGCGGTGCATTCGGTCGGGTCTCCCGCTGTTTCGTTTTACTGTAAATATATCGAGCCACAGCAGGACGACGCACTAGCTTTCGTTCTGTCTTGACTAGTTAGAATATTTTCGCTAAGCGCATTCAGCTCACATGGGGGAATGAAGGGACCGTTGAAGCTTTCACCTGATAAACGCTCGTTTCAAGCCCGAGAATGTGCCGACCGGTGAGTAAAAACTCATTGCTTCAGTTTTTTTACCAATGACTTTCTGTGGGTGTCACACGGCGCGACGCACTGCAATATATTTTTCAAGGTGTCATACTCTGTCGCCGAGAAAAAGGGCGTTCTTTGCGACGTAGCTTCACGTGGGAGTGAGTTGTTGAGTTAATAGAAGTGCATTCGGAAGTTTAATGTTTACTAAAAGAAACCAGCCGCTGCGATAAAGCAAAGCAAATACATTACTAATGCCTCGCAGTTATATTCGTAACTAGCCCGTATATCAGTGCAAAACCCATACAAGTTAGTTTGCCACCGTCGCATTTGAGAAGCGAGGTTAGAGGTCTTATTTTTCCACGCTATCAGTTTAGTTTATTTTACAACACATTTAGTGCACCAATACTTTTACATAACTATGAGTGTACTTTTGCTTTAGTGTGATAACGATATCGCGATTTTAATCAGGAATATTCTTGCTCTTTTTTATCTGCCATAGCCTCCCGGCCTAACTGACACGAAAACAGCTGTATGCATAGGGCAAGGGACCTGCTACATGACACGCCTTGTAAAGAAGCTACTCCGACTGCTACAACTTGCATTGTAAGGTACGTTTAGATAAATGTATGAATAACGAACTCCTGTTTACTCGTTCACTATGTTCATATGTTTACTTTCGCAAAATTTCATATTCACACATAATGCTTATCAATATCTCAAGTCATTACTTGTTTTTCCAGGACTGCCATGCAACGACAGCATGACTATTCCCGAATGTCCACTCTGCAAGTATGATGAAATATCTGAACACCTGCTACAACAGGTCATCTCGAACTTCACGCTTGCGATGCTGTATTTGTGAATGGTTTACCCGGCATCTCATGGAGGAGTGCCTACGATCGTCCACGGGCATTAGCGGTCTACTGTGTTATGGTATCTACAATACCATAACGTTGAAATTGAACACTAGTTCCGTGCATGAGTTACATTACGTGGCACTGCTGAGGTCAACAAGGCAGGTTTTATTCCGAGCCACGGTGACCACATTTTGATGGGGGCGAAATGCAAGGACACTCGTGTGCTTAGATTTGCGTCTGAAGTTCAGGGACAGACGGAAGCTTGAAGAGACGAAACATTTGTGAACACGAGGTGTCGCTGGAGCAAATGTTTCGACAAGCAGTGTTATCTTCTTCAAGGCTACAACTGTGTTTGTTTTAACCCCAGGCAGTCAGAACCAATCTCAAGTTGCCCATTACTGTATGACTCATAATCATATGATGGTTTGCATGTAAACTGTCAGAAATTATTATTTACATTGCAAAACGAACATCACAGCACTGTGGGGAACTCACGAACATCACGGACATCTGGCAAACGAACATCACGGCAGTGTCTTTCCGACATTTAGTTGTGCCTTGTGAGACAGTTTACAAACTAGGCTCAAAACAATTTTGGTTTAATTAACTGTGTTTATATCATAGAAGCTTACAAAACGACATTTCAAAGCTTTAGAAGGCAGTGCACTATGACATTAGCCTTTGCATATATGTTCAATAGGATCCTTCAGATTATTTACAACTAATCTACTAATTGTAAATGTGGTGAGCACTTCCTGCACCGCGAAACCACGCGCAGGCGCCTCGACTACGGTAAGTCGGCTCCACCCTTTTCCCTATGCCGACAAGGCTACGGGGACGCTTACCTGAACCGCGCGAATACGCAGCCACACACTCACATACACACACATACACACACACGCACGCACTCACTCACGCACGCACTCACTCACTCACACACACACACACACACACACGCACTCACTCACTCACACACACACAAACACACACGCGCACACACACACACACACACACACACACACACGCGCGCGCATACACACGCACGCATTCACTCACCCACACACACACACACACACACACGCACTCACTCACTCACTCACTCACTCACTCACTCACTCACTCACTCACTCACTCACACACACACACACACACACACACACACACACACACACACACACACACACACACACACACACACACACACACACACACACACACACACACACACACACACACACACACACACACACACACACACACACACACACACACACACACACACACACACACACACACACACACACACAACTACTTTCGAGTTGGCCGAGCAAAAATGTCATCGAGGAAAACAAAATATAACGCGTCGTTTCCTGGCAGCGGCCTTACAATGGGGTTCGATGATTCTCGAATGTCAAGTAAATGTTCTGCAAGGCGTGTCTACACTGCAGAGCGACCCTTTATTGCTGCCACAGTGGCTCTGACAAAATGAAAAAAATCGGCTGTTCGTACCGCACGTGGTCGGTCTCTCGCCCGCTTCCCTGCGCCCCCGGCGGGCGCCTTGAAGTGAAAATCAAGATACAGCATAGTCAAGTATTAATAAGAACTAACAGACAATAATGCCAAGGAAAGTATATGGGTGTTATTTGTAGCAAACAGGATATAAATGTGAAGAAAGTAAAGTGGACGAAAAGATAACTTGCCGCCTGCAGGGACCGAACCTGCGACCTTCGAATAACGCGTCCGATGCTCTACCACTGAGCTACGGCGGCGGTCATCCTTCCGTCCACTTTGCTACAAATAACATCTCCTATACTTTCCTTGGCATTGTTATCTGTTAGTTCTCATTAATATTGTGTCTAACAAAGAAAAGCGCGCCCTTAAAATTAATCTTCTTTCCTTCAGCATGGTCAAGTGACAGGCGAGTGGTAGATTCTTGCGCCTCACGCGGTCGTCCATCCGCTGTGTTCTGCACGACGTGCTGCGTTCGTGAGCCTGTCAAATGCCGAGGAACGTTGACAGAAGGAACGCCGTTCCCTCTACCGTTCCTACGTAAACTTAACGAGTTACCGTTACAGTTCCACCAATCCTCAATAGAACGGTGGCGTTCCTCTGTTCCTCCAAAAAGGAACTATATAGTTCCTGGAACGTCGTTCCTTGGAACGCCGTTCCGTACAACAATGAAATGTACTTTAAGTTTGAATCAATGATTACTCCAAAAAAGCGACAATGATTGGATGCCTTTATAGGGTAATTATTGACTGTTATAGAGGGAGATTCCACGATCTTCTTTTGAGTAGGGTGAAATAGCACAAAAACTGTTTTACTGGTGTTATTTCCAATGAACTTTAACGACACCAGTTAATTATATTTTCGAGATCACTATATAGCTGAGCTTATATTTAGCTTATTAATCGAGGTACAAGCAGTTACAATTGTAGTGACGTCCGCATATAGGTAAGGTAGACAGTGCGATAGGTGGGACGTAAGATCATTAATGCAAATAGTGAAGAATAATGGGCCTAGTATTGATCCCTGAGGAACTCCCCTATCAATGAATTTGAAGTTAGAAAGATGATTAGAAATATGAACAGCCTGTTCTCTGTTAAGTAACTGCGAATGAAGGACAACGCGGGTCCTGCTACACCGACCGCGTTTAATTTAGTAATTAAAATATTATGAAGAATATAGTCAAATGCTTTTGTGAGGTCTATAAATACTGCTGCGGCATAGTTACCTGCGTCAATTTATTGTTTGATTTTGTCAGTGCATGAAATAGGCGCTAGGTTCGTAGAGTAACCTGCGCGAAAGCCAAACTGCGTGCCACAAAGAATTTTAAGTTTTGTCAAGCACTTTGTCAGACGTTTTTCAAAACACTTCTCTATAACTTTGCTGAGCACGGGCAATATTGCAGTAGTGCGGTAGTTAGAAATCAAACCTCTGCCACCTTTTTTAAATACAGGAACTATTTTGGCTCTTTTTAATTCAGATGGAAATAGGCCATTTTTAAACAAAAGAATTATTACATGTGAAAATGGGTCAGCAATGATATCGGCAGCATATTTTAAGTGTACTGGCTGAATGGCATCAAAACCCGCACTTGTTGACTTTAATTGCTTGATGACATCGTCGATTTCTTGTCGAATGGTAGGATATAAAAAAATGACTGTAGTTGCCTCTCAAGCGTTGCCTCAAAGCTGTTGGAAAGGGGTTAATTATTAACTGTAAAGTAATTATTAAATTCATTCGCGATGGTTGACGGATCTCGATAGGTGCCATTAACACTTGAAATCTCATTTATTTGTGATCGCTGTTTCCGTTTAAGAAAGAGTTTCTGTTAAAGAAAGAGTTGATGAGCTTCCATTGCTCAGCGATGCCTCCAGCTTCATTCATTCTAATTTTGTAATACCTTCTTTTGGCTTCTTTCAATGATTTGGTTAGGATATTTTTGTAACAAGAATATCGCAGCAGCAATTTGAAGTTAAATGGACAACGTTTTCTTTTTCTGTACATATTTTCTTTTTTACGCATGCACTTCAGTAAACTATCGGTGAGCCATGGGTTATGGGGTGAAGAATACCTTTTGTGACATTAAGAAACGTAGTTACATCGCGAACACATTGCCTTATTGCTAATGAAAAAGCTTCAAAAGCTTGCTCTGCGTTTGATTCTGATTTTATCGTCGACCAATCGAAACATAAAATAAAATCTCTGAATTGGACTTTGCTGAATAGGGCCTTTTGAAAAAAACGCTCAGCTCGTGACGAGGCCGACGACAAGCGACAAAAGATGGCATAATGACCTGTAATATCGAGCGGTATTACGCCACACTCATTGCATGATAAGTAGTTAGATAAGATGTGGTCAATGAGCGTCTTTGAGCCACCCGCGAAACATCTCGTTGGCAACGTGAGCAACTGCTCATAACCAAAGCCTGTAAAACAATTTCAGTATTCAACTAAATTATGACAAGTGTCATCTAAAAGAATAATATTTATATCTCCCAAAATAACAACGCTTTTTCTTTCACGAGAAATATTTTCCAGGGTTTGATTTAGGGCAGAACAAAACTCGGACACGGATGATGACGGTGAGCGATAGATGTAAGCTAAAATGTTTTTTTTTTTTTGAATGGGATTGCGTGAAATTGTCATCAATTTCAATCCAGACAGATTCGGTGTTATCAGCTAGTATGGCGAGGTCGTTCCTACGCTTATATCTTAGAGAAGATGATATAAATGTAGCAGATCCACCATGACTGTTGGATTGGCGGTTACAGTACTCTGATGTGTAGTTTGGTAGGCAGAATAAGTTTCTGTTGTCAGTCGATAGCCACGTCTCAGACATGCAGATGAATGGAATGTGATGTTCAAGGGATGCCAGATAAACACAAATGTCGTCATAATGTTTTCTGAGACTGCGCGTGTTAGAGTGGATGGCTGATAGACATGGGTTTTGAAAAAAACGTGTAATGTGGTCAGTCGAGTATGTGGCGTTGCATCGAACGCGACCAGCGCTTCGAGGAACGCGTTGAGAACGCATCGACGTGCTACGCCATACGACCAAGCGACGCCCGCGTTCCTGGACGGCTGCGGCGTCTGAACACACCGGTGACTGCTCCGCCCACTGAGGCTATAAAAGCAGGACAGACAATAAACGGGGGGCTTTTCTTGGTTTGGGGCTTGAACGCTCGTCTCTTGTCTTTTTCTTCTGCGCGTCTGCCCCGACACGGTGGCAGTAACGCGACAGAGTAATACATGCTGATGCATTTCGAAAATTAGTTAGAAAATAACTGATTCCCAGACACCAACTAGGTCGCTGGATGAAACACAAAAAGGTCTGTGTCCTTCGCGATGCGGTACGCCCGGCTGTCGACTGATTTTCTCGCTTTGATACTGCAATTGTCTGTCCATAGGAACGTCCAGCCATGGCCCCTCTTTAGCTTCAAGGCTTTAGCAAACAGCCTTTTGTTTTCCAACTTTAGATGATCGTTAATATAGACAGGGCGACTTTACGAGCCACCAAAGCCTAGTTTATTGGTCTTCAGTCTACCCTTCCTTGCCTTACTAATGTAGTCTTGTTTCTTAGCTCGTGAGCGAAAACGTGCAATGATATTCTTCTCTCCCGTTCCAATTTTTCCTGACACGCGATGAACGACATCAATGTCCGTGATGGGACAGTCAACTCTAGCCCCTAGAGCTTTCAAAATTGCCGTGCAGTCTTCACCCTGTGTACATGGAACATTCTTCAAATCAACGTTGTTTAGCCGAGAGTATTGTTCAAGTTCGGCTACTCTTGTTGTCAAGGCATCATTCTATGACTGCAAAGCTTGATTGGTAGTGCGTAAAGGCTCATTTTCTGACTTCACCTCTTCGACAAGCGAATTCAACATTTCGAGACTGGTGACCAAACTGCTGATTTCGGCCTTTAATGCGCGAATTTCAAGCTCCGCTGAGGAAACTCTTTGGTTCATTTTCGTGACCAGTTTTTCACAACGTGATCCTGTTCGCCTTCGGACGAGGTCTCAAGCGACTGAATTCTCTTCGCTAATTCAGCTCCAATTGGCATTCTAAGACAAAGGCGGAATCACTTGAAAATTTAAAAAAATGTTATAACTCAGAGCACTGGCAGCAGCAAATGCGGCTAGATGTTATGTCTTTGAGTAAGTTGCCAAAAAAATTCGGCAGATCCCACGCGTTGTAGGAATCGGTTTCATGCGAAGCAGTCAGCTAGTACTTATATCCTGTATTTTATGGCTTTGAGCCGAGCGTTGCGAGTTGGATAGACGTGTTTTTGTAAGTGTAGTAGCTGTGTGCAGATCGTGGGCTTACCAGGCACGTCGACAGCGACAACACTGGTGGTTAAAGGGCAACGTATGGTGCAACGTAACGTCAGCCCTCACATTAGAGTACATACGTCAGTATTGTCGAAACTAAGTGCACTTTATGGTGCAATAATGTGAATATCTCACATAGCTTTCGTTAATGTATTCCTCCGAGGTCGAGCAACTCTTGAATATAGCTTGCTGAATCATAGGAATACAAATATAATGTTTATTAGACAGCTGTAAAAGCGGAGCCAACACTGGAACCACCGACGTTAATCTGATATGACGCCTGTATCCTAGGAGTACATATGTGGTGTTTATTGCATTCTTGTAAAATTAGATAGCCAGCACCACAACCACAATTGACGTTGCATCGACATTACGCCTGCATAGGCTGTTTTTACAAACCAGTTTACAGACCTGGCGTGGCTCTGTGGTAGAATACCTCATTGCCACGCAGAATGCTTGGTTTCAATTCCTGCTGGGATCCTAATTTTTATTCTTTTCATTCGTCGGGTCAACGCTGCCGATGTCGGTTTTTAGATGCGAAGTATCTTATGGCGGAGTTCAATCCGGTGGTGGTGGTGGTGTGCGGCGTGACCGCCCTTACTGCGCATGCGCATACCCTCTCCACTCACCCTCTCCCATTTCCCCCTCTCCACTTCCCTTTTTCCACTCTTCCTCTGAAACGCGGGCTAGACATGCCGAAATTCTCTCCTGCGCAACGCCACGATAAGCACCAGCGCATGCGCGTCCCCTCCCCCTCTCTCTCCTCTCCTACGCTGCCCCCCCTCTCGCACGCCAGCCGACTGCGTTCCCCGCTCTCCCTGTGAGAATTAAAGGCCAGGCTAAGGGAAGACAAGACGCGCGTAGCGTTCCTCTTCGCGTTCCACGACGCGAGGTCGGTAGCATGCCCAAAGAACGCCAACGGAACGCGATCGTGCAAAGTGCTCCGGCTTCGCATCGCCTTATGGTCCCCTTTAGCGGGAAATGGTGTAATTTTTCTTAACGCTCTCGCATTTGTATTACCAATGTCTGTTCTTGCCGCTCCCGGGTAGATATAAACTATCAATCGCCTGTGGCGCATAGCCGTACACCGCGGCCCGTGGTAAACGGGTATGTGCCACACGTGTCTGGAGGAAAGTGTTCGACGACGTACTCGACAGGATCTTCACGTTATTCATGTCATGACCCGACAGTCATATTCGTCAAATCCTTTCACCCTCCTTTGACAATTTTGGTCTATACCAAGTTAAGGAGCCGATCATTAGAGCACCCAGACGTAGGCGGCTGATAGATAGATAGATAGATAGATAGATAGATAGATAGATAGATAGATAGATAGATAGATAGATAGATAGATAGATAGATAGATAGATAGATAGATAGATAGATAGATAGATAGATAGATAGATAGATAGATAGATAGATAGATAGATAGATAGATAGATAGATAGATAGATAGATAGATAGATAGATAGATAGATAGATAGATAGATAGATAGAAACGCTCAAAGTGCCAAAGGTTCGTTAAGAAATGCTTGGCATTTGAAAAAGGCCACCAATCTGCAAAGGTAAGCAAGTACGTTTAGGCTTGCGCTCCTCAGGCCGCTAGTGCTGCTGCCAAATGGAGCCGGACCGCCACCAACACCACTTTTGTAGCCTCTTGATATTAGCAGCCTTTATCTCAAGGCGATGGTCCACAGATGACACCGGTTACGCAGGTTCGTAGGCGACAGATAGACCAGATCAGTTGACCAGGTCAAAATCACGAGCAAAAAGCTGCGTAGTCTGGACCGGCACGTAGCACAGGTTAGGCGAACCAGCGTCGTACGGTCAGCAGGAAGGGCTCGTAGCACAGCTTAGGTGAACCAACTTCGTATGGTCTGCAAAGGCATGCAAGTACCTTTAGGCTTGCGTTCCTCCAGCCGCAAGTGCTGCTGCCAAAAAAAGAAGAGACAGACGAAAACTCTATAAAGCAATTATTCGTATCAGAAATAAAAGTCCTTAACTTACTCTTGAACTTGGAGGTGAAAAAAGGTTCAGGTTCGGTGAACATACCTAATCTGTTTTGAAAAAGATATGCCGAGTGGAATACAAAATACTTGTGTCTGCTTTTTAACTGATCACTGTCGTTACGCACCCTTTCAAAGGGTTGGAAAATAGCAAAAGTGATCCCTATACAGAAGTCCGCAAATAAAAACGAACCTTCCAATTATCGACTCATCTCATTAGTATGTACAGTAGGTAAACTTCTCGAACACATCATTTTAAAGCCCACAACGGAACACCTTGAAGAACACAAAATTGTACCTCCTTTTCAACACGGCGTCCGCCAGGGCATGTCTAAAATAACACAACTCATTGAAATGGTCCATGACGTCTCATTAAACATCGATCATCAAAAACATATCAATCTTATTTTGCTGGATTTCTCGAAAGCATTTCATCGGGTGTCACATGACAAACTTATTTTGAATCTACAACTTACTCTGGGCAAGGGTCAGATTCTCGACTGGATCACTCTTTTTCTCACAGACAAGTCACAGTTCATAGAAGTAAATCATGTCCAATCTTAAATTGTACTGATCACCTCTGTCATGCCACAAGGTACCGTTTTGGCGGGGGTATTATTCTTACTTTTTGTTACTGATTCGCCTTCATCTGTTAATGTTGGATGTAGGTTGTTTGCAGATGACTGCAGCCTGTACGAAATAAAAAACAACTCTTTTTATGCCCACATCGCCTTAAATACGGCCTTAGAAGCAGTTTCAGCCTCGTGCAACGATTGGCAAAAGCACATAGACGAAAAAAAGTCCGCGTTGTTATCCATATCTAGAAAAAAGCATTCATCCGACTTTAATTACGTCATTATTGCAACTACCCTTTCCAAATCTACCAAGCATAAATATCTAGGGGTCATATTTTCACATAACCTACGATGGGACGCTCATATTGACTACATCACATCATCTGCACTAAAAAGACTGCTGTTTATAAAAGTGCGATTACAGCTTGCACAACCAGGCACAAAGCTACCGGCTAATAATACACTTATCAGAGCCATACTGGAGTACGCAAACACTGCCTGGTTCCCGTACCGACAAAAATTAACCAGCAAGGTCGAAGGTGTTCAGGCTCATCTTCAGCAAACTTAACCCAACAGATTCGCCTACGGAATTACTTGAGAAGGCTAGATTACCAACCGTAAAAAACCGGGCGAAACAAGCACGCTTAAAAGTAATGTACCAGCTATTAAACAATCTCCTGAACATAGACAAGTCCCACTACATAAAGCAATCCGCAGCGAGAACGCCAGAAACACTCTCAAACCCTTACCCCTTACAGATTTCGCACGGAAGCTTTCAAACTCTCGTACTTCTCACTTGCGATCAGAAAATGGAATAACCTGACCCCCTCCATTGCAAGTAACACATCCTTAGCCACTTTCTCCAAACTAATAGAAAGAGGATTGATAGCCTGGAAAGTTTAATACGCTGATATGTATTTTGTTTTCGTTCTCATTTAAGTCGAGTACCAATACGCTCGTCCTATGAAAATTGTGTTGTATATTTTTTCTTTGACTTGTACCAGAGTCATTCAATTCTCTTTATGGTCACGAAACTGCCGCGTCAGTTTCATATGGAGCCAGCGGCCGCCGCCAGAGGCGCAGCTGTGCTTGAGAGGCGATGCGAACGCTGCTATCGCCGAGGTTGTGTGTGGGACAGCCTCGGTGTTTTAGCTTCCTAAATTTCCGCGACGGTCGCTTTGCTTTCACGCTTCTACTTTTAGCACTCAGGATGCATAAATACATTCCTGAACGCGTTTTCTCTTTTAAAATGAGCACCCGGGTGGAATAAACCAGATCAAAAACATGCGGTGGCATTAGCCGAAAAAATACAAACATTCGGGGATTAACGAAACAACACCTAGATATAATTACGAACGCCGTATCAGGGGACTTCTGATTAATTTTTGCCACCTAGGGTGCTTTTACATGTACCTAATTCTCAGCGCACTGGTGTTGTTGCCTTTCCCCCCATCGAAATGCGGCCGCCGCGGCCTTGCAAACTCCTTTCATCTCAACATTATACGGCACGATAGGTACAGCTATTTAGCATTTCCGTCATGTTAAACACCGTGCATTCGCAGCAAAGTGCCGGCGGTGCCAATTGTAAACAAAGGCAAAAATACGAGCTGTTACACGCCCATTCGCCCGCAAGCTCCCGCAAGTGAGCGCGATCTCTCGGTGGCGCCAGCTTGCGCATTGCGCCAGATGCTTCAACCACCACAGATGCTCAATTTTTCTGTTAAACTGTGAGCGCTATCTGAGTCCTTCTGGCTGCACCTTACCAGACCAAAACAATCGAGAGTAGGTATCTTGCTTCTTTTAATACAAAACCGTTTACTCACCGATGCTGATATTGTCATCATGGTTGGAAATCCGAGAAAAAAATGCTTTACAATTCAAAAAAGAAAAGAAAAATTTGGCAGATACCACACCTTGTGGGAATCGGTTTCATGCGAACCAGACACATACATGGGGTATCAACGCACCAGGTCACTAATAAGTTCTTTAAGCAACATGAATAATGAACAACACATGAAATATATGGGTTGGGGTGTCGGATTGCCTTTAACTGTTTCATTTTTTACCGCCGCCTGCTGGACATGAGGTGCACCCTTTAGCTCGCATCTGTTTGTTTTTTTCTCTCGTGAAAAAATGCAAACGCGTTTTCAGAAAAAACTGTACAACTTCTGCAGTGGTGCTCACAAAATGCGACTGGCAACCGACAGCGGCTGAAGCAGTCCGAGGGTCCATCAGAACATCCTCCACAATGTTCATGTACACGCTAGAAGAAGCAGTTTTGTCAACTGTGTGCACTTTCAAATGATCCTCCACAATTTGGAGGAGGGTGACGAGCTGGCTGGAGGGCACAAGTAGACCACCTTTAGATTTTGCAAGAATCAGACCAGCCGCTGTTTGTTCTGAATTCCGCAGACTTCTTACACAGCTTGAGCAACTCAATGATGAAAAATTTTTGGCGACATATCCGGCAAGATATTCCAGGATGCTCTCCTTAGGAGACTGCTGATGGCGCAAAAGTGAAGCCTCATCCCCGGTTTCTGCTGGCTCCAAGAGTACTTCGTCGAGGACAATAGCCAAGCAGTCTGCCTGAAATGCAAACACCACATAGCTGTTGTGCGGAACATAGACATAGCACTGGACGCCTTGTATTGCTTCATCGATATCACATGACGGCAACCAGGCTTTGTGAAACATATATGCGGCTGCTCTAAATTATCAGCTGTCAAAGATTCCACTCTAGATGCTTCATGCATTGCACAAGTCCCTCCCACATATCTAATGTCCACACAGCTTAGTGTCGCTATAAATGAGGCGACTCACAGACAAATGTATGCATGCACACAGGCGTGCGCACGAGCGAGGCAGGGGGGGGGGGGGAGCCCCCTCCCCCCTAATGACCTTAGAGGGGGACGCAAGGTCCGTCCACACTTTTACTCAGTCTGACCTGTCCCATGATTGTTTCAAGACAAGGAAGTGGCCACACAGGTTTTCACAGTATTGGCGGCCGAAGGTCCCTGATGTTGCATTCGTAAAACTATTTAAATCCAACCTTTACTCCCGGAAAGCCAGGTACCGATGGCTAGCCATCGTGAGACGCACGTTATCGCTTCCATTTCATTTTTTTCATCCATAATGCTGTCTCTCAGACACGGCCAGGAAGGAGGGTCGCTGTGATGAAATCCTCCCCCCCCCCCCTACGGGAAACCCTGCGCACGCCTGTATGCATGCAGCATAGACACAATGACCTGAAAACTTGATTAAGAAACTAAACGTTCATCGATTTTACTCTGTTGAAAATGCATTGCTTCGCTAACAGTTCTGTTAATGTAATTTTGCTCACATGACAGGCATTAGGCTTTTCCTTGTTGAATAGGTCTTGGACCTTGAGTAGTAGTTGTGGGCCATCTCCCGCCACTGACGCTCTCTGGGGCGGCTTGACGAGATTTCTGACAGAGGGCATTCTATAAATGAAAAGAAACTGCTGGATGGTTGGCTGTCCTCCATCACCTGCCACATGTCTGACAATGCCAAAAAATCTCTGAAAGAATTAGAAAACGATTACTGTGTTACTCACAAGCGGGAAAACGCACATGTTTACCTCTAATGGGTCCTGCCCAAACTTGCCCACCAGTACGTAGCGAAACCCTTCCGCAAGAAGCTTTTCAACGAGTGATATTATGCTGAGCAGCGTTATTCTCAGGGCCTCGCACGTGGGCTTGCTCAAAAAACACACCTGCCTCTGCTTTGGCAAACTTTCTATGTATTTGCAGCAGCTGTCCAACCATGCGATGCTCTCTTTCAGTGTCTGTAAAGTAATGAAGATTTTAGCATGAAATCAGAAATGTGTGGGGGGAAAAGCATAATGCGTACGTTAACATGTTCAGCCTCACTGTACTGCACATGTTCAGGTCTACGTGAGTTCAAGCAGTCAAATATTTCATTCATTCGTCTGGTGAATTCAGCTGTTGCCGCAGATCCGTGCAGCTTTTTGCATGCTTCTTGCTCACTGTAGAATATCATGGCTGTAGCCGTGGATTCACTGAACAGCTGGAAAGAAGAACTTTTTCTTGTATTTCTTTCTCAGTCACGCGCAAAAGGACCTCATCTTCGAATAGCACCTGATTGTTATGTGCCTTACCTGAGCAGCAAGCTTGACGCTCAGTTTCTGGAAAGCATTCGGGTGTACATGGGCATTCGTCAGCTTCGGTACAGCACGCAGTCCGGACTGCTGCTCTTCATATTCTAGAAGTGCTGCATAATGATCATGATATACCTCCTGACCTTGGGGCAGCTGTAGAAAGAACGAGTGCTACTTCAAGTGAAATCATGAGTGGGTATATAATTGAATAATTATTTCACTCACCGAGAACTTCCCAACTTTCTGCAGGTTGTTTCTAATACACTTTAATATATGTGGTGGATCAATAACAGTGTATATCACTTTAGAGGGGTCACATGGGTGCTGAAATGACACCTGCTGTTCTCTCAGGTCGCCACGAATTCCTGGAAAGAAGCGAGGAATTAATAAAACTAAGTCGTCCCAGGCAGTCTTCAGCAGAGCTCGTATGTTATATTATATACTTACCTAAGGACCTCAACGCAGAACGATTTGTAGTCGAATTATCGCATGTCACTGCATCAACAACTGCTCCAGAATTCGACAAGTGTACAATGCACTGAAGCACAAGCTTTGCCAGTACTGATCCCGGGGCGGCACTAGATGCACAGAAGGTGCCCACAGTCTGTGACCATCCACCCAAAAAGGGTCGAAACAGGAATACCAAAACATGATCAGCATCTTTTGCATGGTCGTCCGGCCTGGTGAATTCACCGAAGTCAACTTTTCCAAGCACTTTCATGTCGGACTCTCTGACATGCAAACTTTTCCTGACGCTCATTTCATCGAACATGTGCACACCTGAAAAAATTTCATTTGAATAAGTTTACGAAGGCAAAAACACACAGCTTGCAGTTTAAGAGATGTGCTTTCGAACCTCGGCGTTCTCTTTCAGGGCAGGTCAGCAGCTTTTCCTTGAGCACAGTAAATACGTGCACATCAAAACCAAAATCGGCTTTCAAGTTCTTTATGTAGCCATACAGAGTGCGTGGGTTAGGCAAGGGTAGGAAGTTATTTTCTTGAAGATATGTGTATATTGATGTCGACTTCGTTTTCAGAAGAAGGCAACCATAGAGCCAGTCTTTCTTATACCTGGTGAGGAAAGGATTCAAATTTCATTCTGAAGCATGAACATGCTTGCGGAGTACTTGAATAATACAGCCAAGACTCCGTCGTCTTTACGTGAACTATATTTGTTGTGCAGTGCTTCACACTTACCGCACGGCTCTTCCAGACTTGGCGTTTGCCTTCATGACACACTGATCAATAATCAATTTTTCGCGCTCCGAAAGGCTTTGAAGGTCCTTCTGTTGTCGTTCGTGCTTAGCACTCCGCTTTTGGAATTCGGCAAGTTTTGTTTGGAATTGCCGGAGCTGCTGTTTCGCGGCTCGAAGTTGGCACTTCAAAGTTTGCAATCCAGTGCAGCAGACACAGTCAACCACGCGGTCTGTTTGACAAGCTGCGTCCGTGCGGCTGTTTTCGACCGTGTCACTGGTCAGAGCCGAATCTGTAAAGAAAAATGCAAGGAGAAAAACAAAGTCATGCATTGAGTCTGCAATTAACAGGCTCGGCCGTTGCGCATCAAAGCAACAGGAAAGCAACTATCTGCGGCTATAACCAGAGAGCAAGAAAAGCAAGCTACACACTACAGGTCGGACGAAATCAGACCGAACGCTTACGTACCTTCATTTGTTGGTGCAGCTACGGTGTGGTCTAAACAGGGCGTCGGCGATGCTCCGAGCTCTTCACACGACGACTCACGTGGTCGTTTGCATGGTGGTCGCAATGTCAGTGAGCGAGAACTTGGTTTGCGCTTCGTGAGATATGAAGGAAGTCCTTGAAAAATCCTTGGAACGGCGTCAGCCTTCAGCGTTGGTTTGTCGCGTTTCAGGGACACAGAGTCGCCGTTGATGTTAAAATCATACGCAGTGATAATGTCCGAGGCGTCGAAATGGTTCGCACACACGCGTGTATACTTCGACTCAAAGTTAATTATCACCGCTTTCTTGAACCGGTATGGCCCACTTCCATTTCTCGCGCCGGCCGCGGCGGCTGCATTTTCGATGGAGGCGAAAATGTTCGAGGCCCGTGTACTTAGATTTAGGTGCACGTTAAAGAACCCCAGGTGGTCGAAATTTCCGGAGCCCTCCACTACGGCGTCTCTCATAATCATATCGTGGTTTTGGGACGTTAAACCCCAGATATTATTATTATTATTATTATCCATTTCTCGCGCTGCTGCTTGTCTAACGGTAACCAAAACAACGACCCCTTTGTGCTTCCCTTGTAGCCGGAACGGCACCCCGGCACGCAACATCTGTTAGGCATCCTAGTCCTGCGACAGCGTTTCCTCTAACTTGAACATATCATATCCAGCAGCTTGTCTCGCACTGCGCGAGTATTTCAATACGCGGACGGCGCAGACGATCGCCTCTGTGGCGCAGCGGCGGCGCGTTGCGGCATTTTCGAGCAGCGTATGAAGCTCGCCCATAGCGTGACGGTGCAGTTTCGTGACCATAAAGAGAATTGAATGACTCTGCTTGTACTAAATCACTGTGTCACTTTGTCCACTTGTTATAATCCCTTTGGGATTGACAGTATGTATAAATAAAATAAATAAATAAAATACTAATAGTTCTGACCATGGAGTAACGGCAGAAGTAGCGTCCTGTTGCTTTTTTTTTCGGTAACGGTAACGCGCTACCTTTTCTTTTATGGATAACATAGAAATCTTTATACTTGACCCATTCATTCGGACTTGTTCTTTGATTGCTCCTAAATTATCCTGCATAAATATGGAGTGTTCTGGTTATTGATACAGATTCTCACAAGGTACCACCGCAGCTGGGCTAGATCAAGGAACTTGAGTCCGACTTGTTTTATAGTAGGTGGATTTAACAGTGGCAATTATTTGAAAGTACACTTATAACTTTAACTTCACTGACATTCAGAGCTACCTAAGTGATAGGCAGGACACACTCTTCACGTTGTTTCGCATTTCATTCGCTTCCGTATATTTCTAGAATGTCTGTGCTGCGCACTAAGCGCCATTCTTATAAGGCATTACTTAGCAGTGTATCAATTTTACGTCTAGTTTTTTTTTTTGTTTATGTCTGCAATAAGCGAAGTTCAGTGTGAATGTGCTGTGAAGCAATCATTTTTATGCATACCGAATGCCTAATGGTTTTGCTCATTTGTTATCCTTTCTAGGAAGAATTTTCTGGCGATGAATCAATGGTGTTGCTGGCCCGCAAGAGAGCCAGTTGCGCGACTTGGTCATCAAGAGCTCTTACATCTCTCCGGATATTGATAAACACTGGTACTGCTGCAGTGTGTTAAGCCCAATAGTGCATCCAAAATTACAAGCCGATGTCTTTCAAAAAATGGCAGTGCTTGAAGAGACTCAGTAGAGTGAGTGAGTGAATAAACTTTATTAAAAGTCCGGGCGAGGCGGGGGGGGAAGATGGGAGTAACCCCTGTCCCGTCCCACTCTCCGTCGCTGATTATGGCGTCAGGTGACGGCTTGAAGCTTACACACCGACTGACTGACATGTATACAGGGCAGCAGACATGTATACATGTCTGCTGAATATTTATTTCACTTTTCACTTCTTGGCATATTCCGTTCTAGGTTCCAACGCGCCAAATCACCAGCACAAATAAACAGGCATTTCCTAATAGAAAACATGGCATTACCTGATTTCAGTGTGACATTCGATATTAATTTTAAACGTGGTAGATATGCATAAGCGAGCAGCTGTGTGTTTGAATATGATGAAAAAATTTTCTGCTCCCATTGAATGGCTCTAGCCGGCATGGAAATATCGTAACTTGTGCTTACCATAAAACAGTCGATTATGCACAATCGAAGTGTGAGCACAGCTTAGTTGTGAAATAATACCAAGATTTCAAGCTTAAAAACAATAAAATTTTCATTAGTTCTGAGTAACCTAAGAATAAATTAGCAAGAAAAAATGAATGCAGCCTTGTGAATCTATGGACATGGCGGCATGCTTTTGTGAATCACAGTTTTAACTGTATAACACCAACATGCCTTGCTGCACAGTAACATCGTTCTGAAAAGTGGTGCTAGCCTTGGTACCAGACACCGAGATCCTCATGGGTGCCATGCACAAAGATTGTGCATTTATAATGAGTGTGTGTAATGAGAAATGTGGTAGTGTTTCATATTGTTTTACTTCTACGTAGTGCTCACGCTGTACGATACAGGGTACCCGAGCTAACAATAGCCACAGTTTAAAATTATGCCGACGCACTCTATGACGACGCGACCAAATCCACGTGGCGATTACTGCATGGAGTAAGCCATGCAGTAATCATTTTTGGTGTGCTTATTTGCCTTTAATGAACGAACTTTTAATGGACGAAGTTTAATGGGCGAACTTATTAACCAACGAAACTGGGCCAAAGATTCCAATGAGAATGCTGTATATCGGTTTCAGAAACGTCTGCGTAATAATAAAAAGTCACTGTTTCGGCGAATCAATAAATGGGATAGCAAGAAATTGGAATGTCACAGGAAGAACAGCAAGCAGCCAGAAATTTGCAGTGCGCTGCTCAAGCACAAAGGACGCAGGAAAAGAAAACACGCGAGGCGAGTGCGAACTAACAAATGTCACAGCTCGACACTTGCGGCGCGCTGCTCAAACACAAAGAAGGAGGCACGAATAGAACGCACAGGTATGCATAGGACGAGCTCGAACGTCACAGTTGTAACTTCAATTAACCCCTACTTTGGCTCTTCTAGATAGTAGATCAGTCCTTTCGAAAACGCGGCCGTTGCAGCGACCAATGTGACCTTTCTATGGTCTATAGCTTCAATGTAAACTTTGCGGTGAAAGCACAAGACGTACAGAACTCACCCTCAAGAGATAATCGCGTGAGCACGGTCGACCACGTCTTATATGTCAAAGTACAGGTCGAAGACGCACATCCCAACTCCGTCGAAACACTAGACAGTTTTGGAATTGGGGACCCAAGAAATTTGCGAGCCACCAGGAAGCATGCGCAGAACGCAAGCCACTGTCGGTCTCTTACGCTCGCGTTGTGCCAAGACCCTGCAGCGCTTTCCTTCGGGCGGCAAACAAAACCGCAGAGCGCGCGACCTCAAGAGAAGAAAACAAAGATGGTGCTTGGTAGTCGCACGTGAAGCCACGGCTCGCGTTCCCTGCGAGCGTCGATTCTGGTCACTTAAGATAAATCTTTATTTGGCTCTAGTTTGTACGTATTCCTGAGGCTAAAATTACGCGCAGAGGCCCTTCTTTGTCCTTCTTAATTCTTCTTTACTTCTTAGTCCCTGCACCCACATGAATATGAATATAATTTCGTGCCTTCGCGTATCTAATACACTATCGTCCTTGTTACACGTTTCGGTTTAGAGCTATTGTTGTGTGCCCATGCGCGGTAAGATTGTCTTGGCCTTATATATGCATTGGCATATGAAAGAATAAAGAATTTGTTAGTTAGCGCTTGTGTCGTACGTTTCTTTTCTTCGTGGGTGTCTTGTGCGTTCGCGCTGTAAATTTAGCCTCGGGATTCTGGTTGCGATGCAACATATATACTGCAATTCTGGTTCAGCCGTCTCGTTCTTCCCTCCTGTGGCATAAGCCTACAAGAACCAAAGGGTTCCCACTAGCTGGCGCCTCCACAAGCCAAGGGACGCTCTTCTTTTTCCCTGGCCGACTATCCACGAGTGGCGTTGCGCTACAATCCCAAAATGGAAAACAAACGTGGGTCGCAAGTAATACGACGCAAACACAGCGCAGGTAACGACGCAGCATGGCCCGCGTCCATGGCCTCCGAGATGGCGGACGCGCGGCGGGTTTTTCTCCGGCCGTCCCAATCGCACGGAGAGAGCGTATTTCTCGAGGTGGGCGTGGCGCGCACTTTTCTCCGCACCGCATCGCTATTACTTGTGATCGGAACGCTGCCGCGCTGTTGGCGCAGCTTGCATGTGGCGAGAAAAAAAATGGTTTTGCGCTTTTATTAACCTCGCGCTGATTTGGATGTCTGGTCAAGGCGTACGAGAGGCCAAGTCAACGCCGGGGCCTATCGATTCTCAAATGGGCTTTTTTTTGCTGTAGATTTGCGCCGCCTTTATTAGAGCATTTAGAAAAACGATGCCTCTGCAAGAGATCTGCATGTGCTAGAAACCTACTATACTTCGAAATTTGCGGGCTGTATAGTATGGGCACGCTAGCGAAGGAGAAGAAAAAAAAAGAACCATGATGAGGCTGGGCGTGATGACGCCCAGGGCTTGCGCTCGCCCTGCCGCTAAAGACAGATCAGTCGTTGCTGGGCCTCCGTAAATTAAACGCGTTTTTCTTGTCGCCTATGTGTTCTCTGAGGGCTTTGGCCGACCACTGGCCCCGAGCCCACAGTAGATATGTTGATAATGTTGTAAGCTAGATTTAAGGCCTGCGACGGAAGCAGTCCGTTTGGAAGCAGTATCGCAAAAAGCAGGTATCGGTGCTTGCTTCCTTTGTGCATTTTTTCCTTCGGTGTAACAACATATAGTGAAATGAACACACACGTACAGTAGCACTCAAATTTTCCATTAGGGACACTTTGTTTATATTTCCTTTATTAACAACCTGCAGGCACTTCCTTCTATACGGTATGCTTTACAGGCATCCCAAGCTTCTTTTTGCTATTCGACTTGCAGAGGGTGCGCAGCAGTATGCCATATTCCTGAAATTAAAGAGAAGACACAGGACTTCACAGCATTTTCTCTAGCAACCGCAACAACAACAACAACAACAACAACAAAATGATAGCACTGACAGAGTGTCCGTTATATAGCCGTAAGTAGTCTGCAACTTCAATTAATAAATCACTGCTATTGAATCGAACATTCATTTCCACTTCCACGCCAAAATTTTGTCTTCTTTACGCAGAACGCCAGCGACACAAGCACGCAAGATAAAAAATTTGCCGCGTATCTGCGTGCTTCGCTGCAAATGTCGTGTAAAGACGATAGAAGAGGCGCTGCGTGAGATATGAACGCCATCTGGCAATACGTCGGGAAACGTGAATGCTGTGTTGCGGGCTGGTAGTCCCGGCGCAGCAGCAGGCAAGACCGGCGGTGACCAACGCGACCGGCGGGGACGCCAGCCAGCCCGAACACGCGGTTTGGCGCGAAGCGCCGAAGCAGAAGAAACGTCCGCACTCAACGAGTACTCTCCACACACTCTTTTATATTCACGTCGCCTGGGCCTGGGTAAAGCAGGAATGCCAGAGCGGCGCCCCATGGCACTCGTACAGTGCAATACTGAACTGAAACCGAAACACAACAATGAGCTCGCGCAGAGGGCACGGTGGAAGCCAAGTTTCGGCGCAGTCGCATTTTCAGCGCAGCTTAAGAAACTAGGGCCTCTAGAATTACGTATCTATGTATTTTCTATTAAAGGAACATACCACCTAATACTTATCTAGTGATGTTGCGCCTCAGATATGCGTAATGTTTGCTTTTTGATCAACCATGTAGACAAATATGAACCTAGTGAGCCGTTCACGATGGCTGGCCCTTGTGCAAGGGGTTCAACTTTGGCCGAGTGGCTGAATCGAGGGACGTGCCGACAAACAGAAAGACAGACAGACAGAAAGACAGACCAAAATTTCTGCGTTTAAGTTCCCCAAGAAAGACTATCGTCTTTAAAACCGCGCAAACGCCGCAGCATGAGCGCGTTACAAAGAAATAAGGTCGAGCGCACGCTGGAGCGGTACGCTAATGGCGCGTTCACACTTGGCCTCGATGGGGGCGAAAGCGGCAAAACTCGCCGGAAGTTCACTCGCTTCGCCGCCTAAGCGGCCGGAAAACCACGCCGCGAGGCGGACGCGAAAAAATCGGTCCGAGACCGATTTTTCCGCCACGCGAAAGCGGATCGCCTTTCCGCTTCACGGGAAGCCGTACTTTGGCTGCGCTAGCTTAAATCACGTGACGTAAACAACAGACCGCAAATTCAACATGGCGGCCAAGGCGTCGGCTCGCATCGGCGCATTCGCAAACTACCCGTGCAGCGCGACAAGACTCACAGCCTCGACAAGGACGCGTTCCTCGAGAACCTGGTTTGGATTACGATTGACGAGAACACTGGAAGTAGAAAAAAGGTGTAGCAGCAGCGAGTCGGCGTGCCCCAACGTGCCTCGCGTTTTGCAAAGCCGGGTGAATCCGCCGCCGCCGCCACTGCTGCCGTGTCCGCTTATGTGGTTTCTGCTGGTGTATCTCCCGAAACGGCGGTTTGAAAAGGTGAAAGCTATTTATTTTCCGTGTTTTGCATACTTAACTTGAATTTGGTACGAAATTAAATGCTCAGGAAACGGGGAAAAGAGAATTAATTCTCGAAGTGGCGAAGGCCGCGGCGGCGGCGACAGTATGCGGGAGAGGCAGAACAAATGTGAACGTTTCCGACGCGCGCGAAAACGGTTTTCCGGACGCTCTGGCGCTTTCGCTTTCTCTTCGCTTCTCAAGTGTGAATGCGCCTTAACTGAGCCCACCAAACTCGGCATCAGCAATCGTCATGCTCTCTCCTCGCGATGTCGCCGGCGCCATCAAGTCTGGCGCAACAGCCGCGCTCGCATAGCGCACAATGCCTCGCACTCGCCCACGAGGCTTCCTCAGTTTACACCACACCCAATCACTCCACGCCCAATTTCCATTTTCATTTCCTTCTTCCTTTTAAGAATCACCTCCCCTCCCCCCAACTATGTACCTCCCGTCGCGCCGCAGGAGACAGGGAGGAGGTTGCAGGCGGTCGCCATACGTCTAGAAGACTGAAAGTCGCCGGTTCTGCGACGACCACGGACTGGTTACAGGCGCGTTTTGTTCATTTATGATCGATTGATTGATTTGGATGCAGTCGAGAGCACAGTAAATGAACACGATACTGATATTGTCATTGTGCTACCAAAATGTAAGTAAAATCCGGATGACGAAAAAGGAGGCGATGACAACTCAGGCACTTTCACTGTGAACGACGTGTGGAGTAAATGTAGGTCGGCTAATCGAAGCCTTCAACAATATTCCGGCAAAATTATTTATCATCTTACTTCAGTGACATCGCCAGGGCACTCAGTTATTTAGAGCGTAACCATGCTTCGGTTGACCAACTCATAAATATCCGTACGCGATCAAATAGTAAAACGATGTGTCACGATAGGAGGACAATATGAATCAACGACGAAAATTAGCCCAGTTTTCACCCATACACGTCTCCAGAAAGGAAGAATGCTAGAACGCCCGTGTATATTTCTCAAATCAAGGTATTTCGCGCCGAGACAAAACGGACCGTAATGAAAGAAAAAGGTAACACTACCACAGACGAATTGATACCTCCTTACAATAATTTATATCAGGAAAATTCAGCAGTTGCCGTGGTTTTCTGCGTAAATTGGACCAAAATAAATGCAGTAAGAGAAAAAAATACTTGCCTTCAGTCCATCCAGAAGATCCTGGCGGCAATGCTTGCTCGCACGCAGAAAAAAAAACATACGCACGCTGCAATCCCGCGCGCACTGCTTTCTGCCGCGGTCTCCGCTGCCGCCGGAATCCCAAGTGAGTGCGCCATCCCGCGGTAGCCGGGCGCGCGACGCGATGTTCGTTTTATTTGCTGGGGAGCGCGGCGATTGGGACGGCCGGAGAGAAACCCGCCGCGCGCCCGTTATCTCGGAGGCCATGCCGCGTCTCACATAATTTTAATTTCACCACGCGTGGCGTCTCGTGCGCTTCCCCCAACGCCGCGTGCGTTTGTATTCTGCCGTTGGTATCCTGGAGAACGAATAAGGTGCACGAATGAACTTTGCTAAATGTTTAGGACTGTGGTTTGGCCCGTGGGCTTATAAACCAACGGATTTCGAGGGTATTGCATGGTCCTGTGTGCCACCGAAATACCTTGGCGTTCCACTGGATGCATATACGTCAAGCGCACATTATTGGAAAGAACGTGTACTCAACCTAAAGCGTTACGACTAGACGTTTATTCCCTATAACCTCTCAATTTTTGGCAGATCTAAAGCATGCAATCTATTCCTGGCAACAAAAATATTCTACGTCCTGCAAATACTACATTGTTCCAGGGTTTACATTCAGACGTTTCACCGAATCTTTGCTACCTTTATTGGTCATCATGTTATGAACCGATGAGGCGTGACAATGTTTTTAGACCAGTTTGTGCAGGTGCTCATGGTCTTCGGGGGTTGTCTGATCGGGGTTCTTCAGGACCAAATAAAGTTCATCTTCATCGTCTTGGGTTGGTGCACCTCTTTATTAGACAAATTGGTGTGTCGTTTTCTTTATTTTCAGGACTGTGATCATCCGCTGCTTCGAACATTTTTACAAGTGAACCTCGTCGATGTTTTACGAAGTTTAGCTGTGTCTGCTAATGGTGCCTCTATTTTGCAAGGATTCCTATTTTGCAAGGATTCATGCGTGAAGTGTATGAATCTGTGCGGTTTTTGACAGTAAGATTCTCTCATGACTACTTATTCTCTAGTTCAAGAAAAGATCTATATAACACCATATTAGATGTGTTATTTCCCGTACCTTTGTACCGCTCTCTATACGTTGGATTGCCTGGACACGACATGCTTGTGCGTGTGAAGAAAATGCCCATTTCACCAATATCCAAGACATTATTCTACAAAGTGCATACACAGACGCTGCCTGTGAAGACCTGGTTAAGCAGCAAGGGCATCTTTGTATCTTCACTTAATTGTCGCCTCTGTGAAGTTCCGGAAACTATAGAACAATCCTTCATCAGTTGTAAAGACTCCATACTCTTTTGGGACGTTCTACAAAGGGCTTTTAAAAAACAACTTGATTTAAATTCGTATAGCACACGTTATCTCGTGCCATCCAAAATCCATTTCATGGCTGTTGACATGCTCTTACTAATGGTTATGCACAGTTTATGGAAAACTCGCAGGTTAGACAGGCATGCGGTACCCGTGGTATCATCGCGGTTGCATTCCATTCAAATGGCTCTTCAGCTAAAAGACTTTTATCAACAATTACAGCTTCAACTAGACTGGTATCCACTCTTCATGAAATGTACTGCTTCAATACCATTTCCGGACCGAGAGAAGGAGGAGTCACAAACGCATCACGGTGTTTGTGCCTTTTCTCTCTGTCCCTGTCGTTCTGCGCTGCTGCATGTAATGAATCCCACCTAACTAGCACGAAAACGTGTCCCGACAAAGGCAGTCATCTTGGCCGCAAGCAATTTGGTCGCCGCGTCCCTCTTGATGTTCTTGAAAACACCCCGTGATGTCTGAGTAGCGCTCGAATAGCCAGAGTCCTGAAGTGTAATGCCCAGGAATGAAAACTGGGTTTCCGGACTGGGCGCTCCTGCGATAGTAGTGTTAGAAAGAAAGAACAACAAGAAACTGATTTCTGTTCTCAGTGAGGGAGCACGGCGCAACGTTCTTGGGTCTAAAGGGGAGTGAAAGAAGAGAGCGGAAAGGCCACCTTCTCAAGAAAAAGGGTGCGCGGAACACATAACCTCAGGCCATGCTATCTGTTTTTCCATTGACAAAAATAGGTGGGTGCTTGGCGACACCGCGAATCGAACCCAGTACCTCTCGCATTGTAGTCGGACGCTGTAACGACTCGACCACCGCTGCAGTGCTTCAGATGACAGCTGGCCACTGTATCACTTACTTCATTATATATATATATATATATATATATATATATATATATATATATATATATATATATATATATATATATATATATATATATATATATATATATATATATATATATATATGTGTGTGTGTGTGTGTATATATATATATATAATATAATATCATCTTTCCCGTGAAAGACACCTAATGCAAAACATCCGATAAAAGTAGATAAAAAAAACAGGATCCTTAATGCAGTCGCCTAAGGTGACTCGAAGGTTAAAGCCATCAAGTGTGGCTATATTACCGTGCACTTTATATCGAGTGCGACATCACTAATCAACTATCGCTAATTGACTGTCACTATTGTCACTTTCACTAAATAAATGAATACTCAATTTGTTTCGATTATCGTCCTTTCAATATACTGTCACTAATCAAATCACCACTCACTTCATTTGCTTCGATTCTCATATATAAGCACAGTCGCACTTTCGCTCGCTTTTGTACGACTTTCGCTCCCATAGACCTTAGTAAATAACGCGAACGCCGTTTTTTTATGCTCTCCAAGCACCCGATGCCGCTCCGCGGAAGCTTTCCATGACGTCTACTGCGCCAGGGGATCGTCTTCTTTATTTTCTCCTCTATCACTACGATTTCACGCTTTCGCAAAGACGGAATGAGAGTCACGCGAACGCCGTCTTTTTTTAACACGAAAGTGTTTTATGCCGGGGTCCACCACGGCTCCACTGACGCATTTCCGTCACGGATATGATGTTGCAAAATATAAAGACTAACATATGGCAAAGAAAAAACTAGAACAAAAAGTTGCGTCCCCGGGAGTCCAACTTACGACCCCTCGATCCCTAGCGCGCAGCACAAAACGACTCAGCCAAAGACGGCAGGTTCTTCGTCATACTAACGGCGTGCTAATTGTATACACCATTTGCCGGTGGCGGCACTCAGAGATCGGGGTACATCAGCGTGTTTTCGTTATCACTAGCGAGATGACGCGAAGGGCTCGAAGGGCGCGCTTTAAAGGTCGTGCCCCACGCGTTGAGATGAGCGTGCACCTCTACAGGCCGCGGTCGCTCGTGCGCGCGCGCTTATCTTGTACGTCTTGCGCTCTCACCGCAAGTTTGCGATGAAGTTACAGAGAGCACGAAGGTCACTTCCCTCACTGCAGCGGCCGCTTCCCTCACTGCAGCGCGCTGCTCAGAAACAAAGAAGTTACAACTGTGACAGTTCGCGCTCATCCTGTGCATACATGTGCGTTCGTTTCGTGCGTCCTTTGTATTTGACCAGCGCGCTTTAACTGTAGAGCTGGGACAGTTGTCAGTTCGCGCTCATCCTGTGTATGTTTGTTCCGTGCGTCCTTTCTGCTTGAGCAGCGCGTTGCAAGTTTCGAGCTGCTTGCCGTTCTTCGCGTGACATTACAACTTGTTGCTATAGCATTCATTCCTTCGCCCTTGGGACGAAACAATGCACAACAAACGCTCGACTACGTCTGTGAAGGCATGTTTTACTTTCCTCTTATACCGATTCCTATGACAGAGGGATCAGAAATGTTTTCTTTTCTTTTTGTTAATTGTGCGAACGCGCAGCACGTGCGCCCTGTCAATCCAGGCGCACGTGTAGTCATGTTATTTCAGGGCGACACAACTGAACACCGCATCTTTTATGTTTGCTCACGCAAACACGCAAGGACGAAGTGACTGCGCCGTGTTTTTAGATGCGAAGCAGCTTATGGCGGAGTTCAATCCAGTGGTGGTGTGCAGCGTGACCACCCTTACTGCGCATGCGCAGACCCTCTCCACACACCTCCTCTCCACTCCCCCTCTCCACTTAACGCCTGCCGTGATCGCGGAGCAGCGGGTGGAGCAGCGGAAGGCTCGACGCGCCGAAGCGCAACGTAAACGTCGGCAAGCGGACCACGAGCTCCGGGTTAGGGAAGCCCAGCGCACCGATTCCTATGACAGAGGGATCAGAAATGTTTTCTTTTCTTTTTGTTAATTGTGCGAACGCGCAGCACGTGCGCCCTGTCAATCCAGGCGCACGTGTAGTCATGTTACTTCAGGGCGACACAACTGAACACCGCGTCTTTTATGTTTGCTCACGCAAACACGCAAGGACGAAGTGACTGCGCCGTGTTTTTAGATGCGAAGCAGCTTATGGCGGAGTTCAATCCAGTGGTGGTGTGCAGCGTGACCACCCTTACTGCGCATGCGCAGACCCTCTCCACACACCTCCTCTCCACTCCCCCTCTCCACTTAACGCCTGCCAAGATCGCGGAGCAGCGGGTGGAGCAGCGGAAGGCTCGACGCGCCGAAGCGCAACGTAAACGTCGGCAAGCGGACCACGAGCTCCGGGTTAGGGAAGCCCAGCGCAAACGGCAACGTCGGCGGGAAACTGCTACAGATGAAAAACGGGCTCGACATGCCGAAACGCAACGGCAGCGTCAGCAAGCAAACCCCGCCGTACGCAACACCGACGTCGAAGCCAAGCGTCAGCGTCGGCAAGCAAACCCCGCCGTACGCAACGCCGACGTCGAAGCCAAGCGTCGGCCAGCAAACCCCGCCGTACGCAACGCTGACGTCGAAGCCATGCGTCAGCGTCGAGCCAACGCGTCGGCTGCAGACAGACGACGCGAGTCCAACGCCCGTGCAGAACGCCTCGCTAGACAACTTCAACGCCCGGGCTTCGGCGGTGCCGACGCCCGGTTCCAGCGCGAATTCCTCGACCGAAGCTTCGGGCACAGCTGCAACGTGTGCAACCGACATTAGTTCGATAACAATCTGACCGAGGTGAATAGCATGCCAAACGAACGCCAACGGAACGCGATCGTGCAAGTGCTCCGGCTTCGTATCGCGTCATGGTCCCCTTTCGCGGGAGATGGTGTAATTTTTCTGAAAAGAATTACCACATAGAAACCTCCCGAGAAATCTCTCTCGTTTTACGTGTTCACATAAATAAGCGTATACAAGTGCTCTCGCATTCTGGCCCTGTCAAAATGCTGCCGTGATTTGAACCTGCGACATTACGCTCATGATACCTTTCCTACTGCTGCTTTATATTTCTGAACAGTTTCTCCGAAGGCTCAAAAGCCTACGGAGAAACTGTTCAGAAATATAAAACAACAACGCTTGTACTAGGATCTTTGTAAGAAATGCAACATTTTACGTCTAGCTACAAAACATTCTAATGGCAACCACCATACCGTGCTCGAACATGGCTAATTAGTTGAGTGGCAGCGCAGCTTCATGAAAATGTAGCCAGACTGGTTGTGGTAAACAGGGGGAGACGTTTCGGTCACATATTCAAACCTTCAATGCTTCAGTTTATGCACGGTTTCATAGATGCGGTGCATCTGGAGCGTTGTTCGCCTGCACTTGACGAGATAGCGCACGGATTAATGCTTAACGCCACCGAGCAGCTAGATTTTTTTTTAGCTATGGTCCTCGATGAAACACGAGCGCTTGGCTTCGTGCAAGATCCCAGGACGTCTGCTGCAACGCGGCAACGCGCAAGCACTGTAGCAGACGCCCAGAACTGGAAGCTGAGATGCAGCGAAAATACATTCGCTATCATCGTACACCCTCGATGCTAGACGCTTCGCGTGCTACCTTGCTATCTGTGCGCGCACTTTACTTGTCGTTTAATCGGCTTTCGCATTGCCTCCTTGCCCTCAAAAGTGGCGAGTAAGTTAAATTCGTACCGTTGCTATCGTACTCCCTCGAGATACGAGAATTATTGGCTAACTAATTGCGTAGGCAAGAGAAAGCTTTGTGAATACGGCCCCAGTTTTTCGCGTACAATTTGCGTACAAGATGTTTCTGGGATTTCTTGAAAACTAAAAAAGGAATAATGCCCCGGTAGGCGATATTCGGGCACATTTTTTTCACACGAAAGTGTTTTATGCCGGGGTCCACCAAGACTTTCATGACGTTTTCCGTCACGGAAATAAGTCAGCGAAATGAACGCCATGAGATGGCAAAGAAAAAAAACTAAGAAAAAGCTTCGTTTTTGGGAGTGGTTGTCGGTTGTCGGTTCCGTTGTCAGGAGCAGTGTTAACGCTAACTCGAAAAATTAATGTAGCTTTGAAAAATAATATACTTGTGTGTGTCATATTTTTAGACCTGAAAAAAGCCTTCGATACATTTGATCACAACATACTTTTACATAAACTAAAACATTATGGCTGTCGCGGCAGCCCATTGGATCTGCGTACTAGCTACCTTCATGAGCGAGTGCAGGTGGCAAGAGTGAACAATATTACGTTATTACCAAAGAATATGCGCACTGGAGTTCTGCAAGGATCCGTCTTTGGGCCACTTTTATTTTCATTATATATTAATGAGCTCCCACAATCTTTAGACCCTAGTAAAGTTCTTATGTACGCCGATGACACTTCTGTTGTTATAACAGCTGACAACGTTTGCGATCTGGAAACTAAAGCAAACAAAGAATTGAAAAAAGCAAGTGAATGGTTTGTGATGAACAAACTTACTATAAACGTCAAAAAATCTAAATATGTGGTGTTTCCAACGCGCAACTGTATCATGCCTCCTAAATCACTAGATTTACGAATAAACGAATTTCCACTTGACGAAGCCAGCTCATTTAAATATCTTGACGTAGTAGACTACGCCAAATATCTTGGCGTAGTCTGCACTAGCAAGAGCAAATAAATGCAGTTTGTACAAAGCTTACCTCGGGATGCTACGCACTCTCACAAGCGCGTCATCATCTCGATACTAATACTCTGCGTATTTTATATTTCTCACTCATCCACAGCCATATCTCCTACTGTAATGAATCATGGCGTGCGACATATAAAACTTATCTTGAACCTGTACGCAAACTTCAGAAACGAGCCCTGAGAATAATTACCCATTCAGGCTACGACGAGCCTAGTCTGCCTTTGTTTATAAAAATGAATATTTTGCCCTATGATAAGGTACACGAATTAAAAATTGCCACGTGTGTTTTCAATGTTGTCAAAAACAACCTGCCTTTTCATGTTTATTTATTTTTCACATCCTCTCATCTGACGAGAAATCAAGTGTATGGAAACTTTAATCTTCCCCCAACAAAAGAATGGTTACGGACAACGTTTGCTACAGTTTTCAGGGCCAAAAATTTGGAATAAACTACCAGTGGAAATAAAACAAGCAAATAATTTTCCATCAGTGCTAAAAAAATACTTACTTGCTCTGAACAGTGTCTATCAATGTGAACAATCATGATGTCATTGTGTGTGTCAGTAACTTGCTGAAACCTGTTAAAAAAAACATTCTCAACCAGTGATTTGTTCTTTTGGGATTAGCCATGTATGTTAAACCTTTAATAAGAATGCAAGAATTTGCCTTGCTTACACGTGTTTCGTAAGTTTAGCTAGAGCTGTTAAATACAATCGTGCACTTACCCATACTTTCGCTTTCCTTTGTTCGCTCGTGCAAATTAAGAATGCACGATTACTATCTATATGTAGGTATTATATGTTTCTTTTGAACATGGAACTTTTATTTATTCATCTTTTTGGACCCGCAACTAGCCTTTGGCTATGGGTCCAACTAGTTTTGATATTTCCGTATGTTTCACGTCTGCAAATAAAGAATTGAATTGAACCCATGACCTCTCGGTTCGCGACGACGGCCAGCGGGCGTTTAGCCCACTGAGCTACTGCCAAACACATTACGGAGACTACATGAACGCGCTTTTTATTTTTGACACTTTCCTCTCAGAGCGCTCTCGGAGAGACGGATTCTATGAGCGTCCCCTTTATAACAGGGCGTTGACAGGTGTGCCACCAGGCTCGAAAAAACAAAAAACAAAACAACAAATGTGTCGTTGCTACGACCGTCCCACGTTCGGCGCGTTTCCAATAGAAGTGTAATTTTTGTCAACGCTTAACACACCGCGACGCGGCGGCTTTAGGCAAAGCCTCGCTCATAGCATCCGTCCATATTGAAAAGTAGCTCTCCGACGCTCGCCTGGCTGTCGCATTGCGTTCCCCAATCGCCCTATGAGAATTAACGGCCAGGCCAGGCTATAGAGGGAACACACGACGCGCGTAGCGAGTCTCTTCGCGTTTCACGACGCCTTGAAGGAGTGCATACCAAGTATCAATGTTTATTATGTGCTTGTTGATGACATCATTGCGCGGGATTCACCATACGCGGTGTTCAGGAATATTTTGACAACTTGATCTACCGCAACGCTTAAATCATGATCATGGGCGTTTGTCGTCGGTTCAGAGATGTGCCACTAACATAAATGTGAGTGCTTCCACATCAAGCGGTGCTATATCTGCCAAAAACAGTAGACATGCTACCAGCTCTCATATACCAGTGCACTACAAACAATCAACTACTTCCGTTTCACTTTCGTGTTATACAGATTCCTATGACGGAGGAATCAGACATCTTTTTTTAGATGCGAAGTATCTTATGGCGGAGTTCAATCCGGTGGTGGTGGTGGTGTGCGGCGTGACCACCCTTACTGCGCATGCGCATACCCTCGCCCCTCCCCATCTCCCTCTCCTCTTTCACCCTCTCCCCTCCCCCTTTCCACTCTTCCTCTGAAACGCGGGCTAGACATGCCGAAATTCTCTCCTGCGCAACGCCGCGATGAGCACCAGCGCATGCGCGTCCCCTCCCCCTCTCTCTCCTCTCCTACGCTGCCCCCCGCTCGCACGCCTGCCGACCGCGTTCCCCGCTCGCCCTGTGAGAATTAACGGCCAGGCTAGAGGGAAGACAAGATGCGCGTAGCGTTCCTTTTCGCGTTCCACGACGCGAGGTCGGTAGCAAGCCCAAAGAACGCCAACGGAACGCGATCGTGCAAGTGCTCCGGCTTCGCATCGGCTCATGGTCCCCTTTAGCGGGAAATTTTTCCTTAAAGGGCCCCTCACCAGGTGACATAACGAATTTTAGTTAGACACTGGAAGTTGTTGCGCGCCCAGTAAAGAGCATTATGCCACAAGAATTCTTCTAATCGGTCCATTAGAAGCTGAGAAGGCGCGAAGAAACGATGCGAGGAGGCGACCTGCAAACCCGTGCCGCTCGCCCCGTGTAGCCTTCGCAAGCCAAGTCCCTTCCCTGTCCTCTTCGGCACGCGAGCAGGAGGATCACGTGACGCAGCAACGTTTTTATAACCAATGAACTGGCTCTAGAAATGTTGGTCACGAGCGCACGACGTGCCCGAACAATGCCACCTGGCCCGAACCAGCCCGAACCCCCGAGACGCGAGCGGTGTTGTGGCGGCGTTCTTTGCGCTTCATCTCTGCAAGCATGGAGGGAAAAAAATTTTATTCCTCCATGTCTGCAAGGTATGCCGAATGGGCCCTCGCCGATCACTTGGCTTTAAACCTATTACTGAGCACGGAACCTGCGACATTTGTACGGACGCGAGACTATCGGTGCGCCGCATGAACGTCTACTTAGACGCGGGAAGATAAATGAGCCTAATGAGTGCTGGAACGCGGTAGAAAATTAGTTTCGCTGTAAGGGGTGACGTCTGCACGATGCGCAAAGCGTGAGAACATGAACGGATGCGAAACGAAGGTAGATTAGTCTCGCATCTCGCTGCGATTCGCAGTAAAAATTAAAAAAGAAAGCGCACACATTACGTTGTTCTGTTTTATCATTTCTCTGTTGTTTTATTCATCTATTCAAGCAACAAATTACGCAAACTACACATCTCGTGCCAAATACTTATCGCAGTGTCACGTGCTACTGTTGGCAACGTCAGAGCACAGTCGTCTACGTAGGGGACCGACGTCACAGCACTGCCGTCTACGTAGGGCCATTCCATCGTGTACGTCATCCCCTCATTCTCTGGGCGTGTGCCTGCGAGAAGAAGGGCGAGCAGCCTTCAGCTTGAAATTTGACCCATTTCTGCGGCGCGTAGCGTTGCGAGTTTTGGCAGACGTGACCGTGAACGCCAAATGTATGCATTGCGCACGTCAGCTCAAAATTGTCAAACCTTGTCAGGGGCCCTTTAATAAAGAAAGAATCAGCTTACCTCCAGTAGCACATTGTAATGCACGTTACAACTTGCCTACGATGTCCGACGGGCTGTTTGCGCTCACTGCAGTCCTTAACAGAGTAAACGACTGGGCTAGCGCACAACTTCGCACCCATGCTTAAGCAGCCCTCCTAGAAATAGCGATCGATATTTGTTATTTTCTGAAAACCACAAAACAGCGCGCGCCGATCACTCGTTAATGTCATCGCCCCACACTGTCAGCTGCTGTAAGCACACGTGCTCGAAGCGGCGTAAACAGTGCCCCCAACCTGAGATCGAGATCTCTGCGAAAGGCCGCTAGTGGCGATGCATGCGCCACTACAGAGGCGCCGCGTAACCAGATATCGAGATCTATAGCCAACAACGCCGATCATCTTCAAGATATGAGTAAAATCACATGAACATTCTAGAAATCCTATTAGAAGGAAGCTCTATGAATTATACATATGAAGCACGCTAATTCCCGTCATCTTGCCAATAGTGAAGGTTCCACATTGATTTGGAGACATTACCATCCAGCCCTTTTTTTTATTGAAATGATGAAATAGGAGAGGTTGGTGCCATTAGAGTGGCACCGGCTACTCCTTCTCGCTTAGAAGACAAAATATGTAGTAACAAATTAATAAGGGCACAAAATGCAATACAGTAGAGCACATAGGAAAATACGCACAGCCGAACATCACATGGCAGTTCATATAAGTCTAATAGGTTCATGTGTACACAAGTGTTGTATGACAAGTTCAAATGGGAAAAGTCAGTTCACCTGTATACGTTCAAACTCAAATATTCTGTATTGCTTGACATACATAGGAAAACACATTGACACAAATGATGACACATAAAATCAAACGCACTTTAACAAACATAACACAATTCCTTCAGTATGAAGGGGAAGTCGACATCGTGTGCAGTAGGTCAATATTTCCATAAAATATTCGATTCTTCAAGAAACTTCTTGAAGGCGACAAGCGCTCTTTTCTGAAGACTTGCCGTTGGCCACGGACCTAGTATTTTCTTCAATGTGAAAGGCCTTCTATCTAAAAGTAGCAGACTTGCTCGTAATACTTTTCGTTGTGGTTCACATTTTTTGCACTCGATAAGTAGATGATGTACATCTTCGTCAGGGTGGCCACAGGATCATTCTGTGCTAGACGCACGTTTTATCCTGTGTATGTAGTGTCGCGTAAATCCTGTGCCAAGCCGTAGGCGGTGGACTAATGCTTGAAATCTCCTATTTTCTGTCAAGTCTGATGGAATGCATAGTTTTATGTCAGGGTCTATTAAATATAAGTCCGAACTTTTAGATTTTTCATCGAACCATTTGTCTTCGGCGAGGCTAAAGGTTGTCTGTCTCAGGAGTAGGCGGATTTCATTGTGAGAAATTCGAAGGCTAATTGTTTCTTCGTTATTGTGTGCCCGATTTGCCGCGGCGTTCGCTGCAGTGTTTCCTGGAATGTTGCAGTGACCTGGTATCCATTGGAATGCGATCACGTGATTCATTGCTTTTGCTTTTGCGTGTTCTTTTAGCGTTTCATATAATAGGGAAGAGTTTAGAGAATCTTTTCTAGTACTTTGTAGAGACGCTAGAGCGGCCTGTGAATCGCTAAATATGACCCATTTTTGCTCCTTTTTTACTGATGTTATAAAGCGCAACGCGGATAGAATTGCAAAGAGTTCCGCAACGGTAGAAGACGTCACTGTACATAATTTAAATGTCTGCTCTACTGCCAAATGTGGAATGACAAAAGCCGAAGAGGAGGAATTTGCATGGCAAGAACCGTCTGTATACACGTGACTATACTGTGGATATAAGTTATAAATCTGGAATAGTGCCAGCTGCTGCGCGAATACCATGAACATGTCCCTTTTAGATATTATTCCCTCAACCGACAACTGTATTTTTGGTCTTGGCAGCATCCAAGGAGGGAAATTAATATCTACTCTGCTTATCTCATATCTCGGTAATAGTGCTTTATGTTCTTGAACAACATTATCAAGCTTACACTTATCTCTTACTATAAGTGCGAGGTTCAATAGATGCGTCTCGTGCTGAGTTAAAATGCGGTAAACATGTCGACAAGTTTCGACTGTTCGTGTGACAGAAAATGGCGCATGACGTGCTTCAGCTATTACGAGAGGACTTGAAGTTGCCTGTGGGACTCCTAGGCACACCCTTAGCCCCCTTGCCAGTAACCTCTGAAGGCGTTCCTCGGTAGTTTGTGATAACCCCTGGAGAATAGGTGCCGAATAAGCAATCTTTTGCTTTATTAGTGCGTTATGTACTTGCAATAGTGAAGAGACTGATCCCCCCCATGTTGTGCCAGCGAGTCGACGGAGTACGTTGACAACTATATTGACTTGTTTTTCTAATGCGCGAATGTGCGACGCCCACGACAGCTGTCTGTCAAGGATAACGCCAAGAAATCCCTTTGTAACTGGTGGTGTTTACTTCTAGGGAAGCGAAACGCCTCAATACCTCCACAGGCTCTTGGTGGGGGCCAGCAGCACTTACTGCGGCAGCAGACAAACAGTCAAAGTTATATGGCCTCATATACTCATGCCGGCATATAGCGACGACCGAAGAACAACTTTTGGGAGGCCATGTTAGGCATGCCTTATTCGAGACCAACAATTTATCATTACTTCATAATCAGTACGTTAAACCATGAAATGCGTAAGCGTGCGCTTCAGTGAATGAAGATTGTTAAGAGGAGGAGGAGGAAGACGGAAGGACAGGGAGGTTAGCCAGTTATCAGAACCGCTGGCTATACCCTGTACAATGCATACTGGGTGACTGCTGACTACATAGGAAGTAAGGCCATCTGCATGAACAATTAGCGTCACACAAGTTGTTTTTTGATTGTATGGCCAAGGTTCCTTAGAACTTCTTGTCCCGTTTTTGTAAGCTTTAATCTTTCCAGTTGGTTGACCTTTTGCGCTTCAATTTACTCTTCCCAGGTTTTGTGAACCCTCATATTGAGCAGTTTTGTCGTGTATGTGGTCGGTGGAAGTCCCATGGCAATTTTATAGGCTTTGCGAATGAGGATGTCTATTCCCCACGAAATCAAAGACAAAATACATGTGTGTACAATACCTCGGAGCATGAACCCGGCACATGATAAAGGAAGAAGACAAGCACGAGCAAAATTGTTACGGCAGAGGCTAGCGAGCTATAGCAACAATGAGAGCGGAAGATACAGGGATGCTGCTAAATACCGAGCAGTAAACAACCACGTAGCCAGCGTGGTGGATGAAACGGGTAGAGATCTCGCTGCTGCTTCGACACATGCAAATGATCTAACCACCGCAGAGGAAGTGGGCATTGCGTCAGTAATCAGTACACGTTCTTCTTAAGTAACCTTCGTGACAGATTCACAAGAAGCGTGCCGAAGATTCCTAAAAAGAACAATTAGCAGATCAGCCTCTCATGTTCTCCTCAAGTGCGACTTCGAAGACGCAAGTATAATCTGGGCGCAGGGGCATGAATCTCTAGTGGGGATTCATACGGCGCAGGCCGCTGCCCTAGAGTGATATTCGTACTCCGGCAGAGGAGCGAATACCGAGAAAGTATTGCCACACGTGCTCCCGTCTTTCTTTCTTTCTATGTTTTACGTTACCGCCCCTTAGACATGTTACTACGGCCTTGCGCAAGGACTGGTGTCGTTTTTCCTGCGAAACGGCGTTCTCCTAAGGAAGAACTTTTCGCCACTTCGAGCCAAATACCCTCTCGTGGTGCCTTCAGCATTGCGAGCAGTAGTCCTCCAGGCTCTACACGACGACCCCACGGCTCGACACCTCGGTGTTTCCCGCACGCTCGCCAGAATAACAGAAAAGTACTACTGGCCGCGCCTTGCCGCCGACGTCGCTCGCTACGTAAAGACCTGCCGAGACTGCCAGCGACGCAATACACCACCGACTAGGCCAGCCGGACCTTTGCAGCCCATTCAGCCACCTCGACGACCGTTCTTGCAAATCGGGATGAACTTATTGGCGTCGTTCCCGACGTCGAATTCCGGAAACAAATGGATCATCGTAGCCACCGACTACCTTACCCGTTACGCAGAGACAAGGGCCCTGCCAAAGGCAGTGCTGCTGAGGTAGCCAAGTTTTTTTAGAACATCGTCCTGCGACACGGCGCCCCGGAGGTCCTCATTACTGACAGAGGTACGGCCTTTATTTACTGCGGAGCTAACCCAGGCAATCTTGAGATACAGCCGGACAAGTCACCGCCGGACCACCGCCTACCACCCACAGACTAATGGCCTCACCGAGCGTCTAAATAAGACCATCGCCGACATGCTGGCCGTGTACGTCAACGTTGAGTAGAAGACTTGGGATGCCATTTTTCCGTATGTGACCTTCGGAACAAACACAGCCGTACATGAAACGACGCAGATGACGCCTTACAAGTTGGTCTACGGAATGAGCCCAGCAACGACGCTCTACGCAATGCTGCCAACTGCCACCGACGAAGACAATCTCGACGTCGCCGCTTATTTGCAACGCGCCGAAGAAGCTCGACAGCTCGCCCGCCTACGCATCAAAAACCAGCAGAGGGTCGACAGCCGTCACTATAATCTTCGGCGACGCCACATGGAATACCAACCCGGTGACCGTGTGTGGGTTTGGACGCCGATACGCCGTCGGGGACTTAGCGAGAAGCTTCTTCGGCAATACTTCGGGCCATACAAGGTGCTTCGACGTCTCGGCACTCTAGGCTACGAGGTTATCTCTGATGGCATTACGAACTCTCAGTGACGCCGTGCACGACCTGAAGTCGTCCATGTCGTGCGCCTTAAACCGTTTTTTGTGCGTTAGCGATCCTGGGGACTGTACTTCTTACTTTATTATGGCACGTTATTTCTGTATATACTTCCATCTTCTGTTTAAGCATCGGGACGATGCCTTTTCAGAGGGGGGCAATGCCGCACGTGCTCCCGTCTTTCTATGTTTTGCGTTACCGCCCCCGTACACGTGTTACTACGGCCTTGCGTAAGCCGCGCCAGAATTTCTGGGAACGTTCCAGATTGTAGTAGATCATTTTGTTAAGATTGAGCACGTGGGCGCGAATAGTCAAGATTATTCCAGAGCTTGCGCGACCACCAGCAAAAAGGCTCTAATGTTCGACGCCGCATGTATAAGTGCCACCACGTCTTGCCGCGGTTGAGTTTTTCGACGGTCGACGCTCTGTTCGCCGCTATCAGTGTACAGTGTGTATTGCTGTAGTTTGATTTTCGTTTCCCCGGCCACAAGTTCGGCCAAATAAAGAGTTTCATCTACGACACGCCGACTGCTGCCTTCGTCGACGTCACTACACCGTGACAATATTCAGAAATACTCGCGCACTACAGAAAGCAACGACATCACTGTCCACCTGCTCAGAAAAGGCTGACTAGAGAGGAGGCAGTGATTTGGAGGAGGCACCAGGCAGGCACCTATCCGCACGGTACACTACTACACACAATGCACCCTGGCAGATTCAGTAGGAACCGCAGATACTGCCCGGACAGTGCTAACACCCTTTACCACATGGTATGGGGATGCCGAAACAACGCAAGTATCCCGCCCATGGACGAACAGAGCATCCAGGAAAACCCAGAAGACCAGTGGGAGGCGTTGCTGACGCCGCTATACCCTATAAGGACCAGCTCCGGCTGATGGACAGGGCTCGGGCATCGGCTGCAAGCCATGGCTACCTGGAATAAGGAAGTCACCCACCTCTGGGCGAAGAGAACGCGCCCCTGGTCAGACAATAAAGTTCATTTCTCTCTCACACACACACAATTTAAACCTAAACGGCGCTTTCGAGGTTGTATGTTTCCTGATGCTTACGAGGGTATTTTGGTTATTAACACAAGCTGTCCTGTCAGCTATAACTGTGCATAGTTTTGTGGGAGTAGAAATGTCTTGAAACTGGGCTGGTTTCTGTGGAAGCTATAGTGCACGAATATCATCTTCATCTTCACTTGTTTTTCTTCACGCATGGCTAAATTAAAATCCTTCCTGAAAAGCATTATATCGCGTCAACAAATTATTCTAAACACACTTGCTGATATTTTGCGCCTCCCTTTCTTTACTGATTGTTTAGGACTTGTCTTAGCACAGGGGCGATGGGTTTGGGCCGCAGAGCTAGAGGACGTGCGTTCATTTCTGGGCCACGGCGGCCATATATCGATCAGGGCGTAATGCACTTACACTTAGGTGCACGTTAAAAACTCCAGGTGCTCAAAACAAATCGTGGACCCCCCACTACGGCGTGCTTCATAATCATATCGTGGTTTCGGGACGTAAAACCCAGAGAAAGGATCTCTTAGGCCACCATTGGCCCGATAAGGAGCTCGCTGCATGATGAACGTAGCACTTTAAAAGCACTGTTTTTAAACTTTGATAGAGGGTAAGTCTCTCGTTGAGCCCTCCCCCCCCCCCTATTTTTTGGCGCTTTCAAACTAAATGTGGCAATTTTCTAATCCCCTCCCCCCCCCCCCCCCCCCCCCGGCAATTCGCTTGGCGCCGTGCCTCCCAGCAACCGCGCCCTTATGGGTGACATTTCTTTTTTTATTCGAGGGCACGCACTAGCGCAGTAAAAGTTGCGGCGGGCGGAATACCGAAAAAGCATCATCTCCAGCTAAAGCGGTTGACAGTCAACTAAGCTGTAACTGGGAACGAGAAAGTAAGTATGACAGGCGCTTCCATTCAGAAGGTGCAACTTAGATGGGGCGTAAACGGGTGACGCATAACCGTCAGGCCTTGAGTGTGCGCCTGCCACGTTTTGCGTTAATGAGTAAGCACGTGTGGGCGTCCCGTAATACCCGGCGGCGGCGCCTCAGTGCGCCGCTTAAAATTTGAGCCCCGGAATTCTACGAAGAAGATCTGCTCCTGCTCCGGGTGCAGAGCCAGGGCCGGCGCCACTCGGGGCGCGGCGAGCGCGCGAACTGATCGCGACTTGCCAGAGGTAAGAGACGATGGAGAGGAGGAAAATGGTCCCACTGTGTTCTTGGTTATATAGGTGTCCTAGTTGGCGAGACCGTTTGCTGCTCTTGCACGCGCCACGCTGCTCAGCATGGAACAACGTGTCATTCTCTGCTTGGTCCTGCTTATTGCAGGTGGGTCGGATCGCAGCAGTTACGTTTAATGGTGAATGGTGACCCAACGATCCTAGGCATGTTGCAGCGCGTACTATTTTTACGTAAATACAGAAATTAAGCGCCTCAAAATTTGCAACCGATCTGGAATTTTCTGGTACCGCGAGATGTCATAGTAGTTTTAATGCGCGCGGCATCATGGCCCAGTTCGCTGTGTCACTCTACTAAAGTCCTTAAATAGTTGCATATATAGGCAACATTCGGCATAAAAGCCACCACTTGTAAGGCATAATTTACACAACATATGAGGGCCCATAAAAAATGAAGCCAGCAGTATGAAGCATAAAAGAGACGAGTATGGCACATGAAGGAATAAGACTAGTAACTGCAACACGTAACCACAAGTATTCCTACAGCAAATGAAGTCACTCGTTGGGGAAATAGCAAAAAAATTGTTTAACTGGGGAACATTTTGAATGAACCCAGCTATGGCTTCTTAAACGGTTGGTTGGTTCAGCCGCTATAGTGACTTTGTCTAATTGCCTGCCGCATCCATATACCATACTTCGACCTAGCGAGTTAGTGAATGTGGCGGGCATATTGTGAGTGAGTTTTAACAAAAACTGCGTTGCCCTTTCAAGCACACAGTTTTGTACAGAGGTAATCAAATTTGGGCCAGTTGATAGGACCACCACTTTCTTCACTGCCAGGGTCGGTACATCTCCAAAAGCATGTTGAAATCCTGAAGGCCTAATCGCTTAAGATGCTCAGCATACCCAAGGAGTCACATATCATGTAAAGTTGATCTCCTTATTAGTGCCGTTTCCAAAAAAAACAGAGAAAAAGAACGTGTCGTCTTAAAATACTCCAGGTGGAATCTGGTTTGGGAGTTGCGCAAGGGATGCGTAAGCGCAAAGTGTTATTGCAGGAAACTATGGTGCGGCCTTCCCTGGGACTTGTTTGTAAGCGTCTTTAAAGTCCCCACGGAAGACACGTCGTGTGGCCACTGGAAACGCGTATTAGGCGTTAACTTTTCGCAAATTCGGAATTTTCCTGATGTGCGCGACCATCCATGTTTGTTAGAGAGGACCACCACGAAATATTTCGACGACGCCTTCGTAGAAAGTGTTCCCCATTGACAATTTGTTCTATATTTCGCATGAGCATTAAGAGCCATAAGAATTATTTTATTCAGAGAGAAGTAACTTAATTTTTCATTATTCCTAGTACTTAAACTAGCAGAGAAAACGTTCTTACGCTTATAACTGTAGCACCCGCCACCGCTTTCTTACGGAGGTCATCGAAGACGTGCGACGGTCCTATGAATGTAGCCTATAATTTTTCCGAGGTTGTCGTCGACTATAGTTGTAATTAACGGCATATGCAAGGAGACAGGGACACTTAGAAGTATCGTGCACCTGTCTTTCTCAACATAACCTGAAACGAAGCATTCTGCTCCCATTACTTATAATCACCACGGCCGGAATTCGAACTTTAAAACCGCGACTTCACACTACGCAACTCAACTCCAAATCGACTCAATGTCGTCTGCGTTGAGATAACGGCACTCTTTGCAGAACTCGTCGCTGGGCTCGTTGTCGCATTACTTTGCATAAGCTAGAAAGAACAGGTCTTCTGTCTGTTTTTTACTCTGTTGGCTTTCGGCGTCTAGTTTACTGCAAGCAGCGGCAGTTTATTTTTTCTCCTTGCAGGTTCCCTAGCATCTGAAGCGGAGAAGGCACATTCCCGATCACGTAAGCCAGACACAACCTTTCTTTTTGTTGATTACCAATCTTCGCCGTGGTGCAAGCAATCGATCATCCGAGCATGCGCGTTATTTGCTAACTCTGCTACAGCAGCACGGTCTAATTCGGTTAAGACTCTTTAATTGCAGCAAACTTTTCCCAGGAAGTGCGCTGTAAACCTTACGAAGACGTGCGACCGTCACCTCTCTTTTCACAGCACCAAATATCGGCTGAGCTGCGCTGCACATTGCCAACTCTGACTACGAACGCCGTTTCGGGCGTACTTTTCAGAAAGGAGCCTCGAACGTTCCTGCAGCAAAAAGAAACCGCACGTCCCCACAACACAGCAATGCTCCTCTCCCGCATGGTGCGTGCAGCCATCACGAATGCTGCAATTTCTCAAAAGCGTCCAAGTTTTCAAACGTACTCTGCTAAAGATGGACAATATGTAAAGGTCCACACATTGGCAGCTGCATCGCGCAACACTGAACCGGAGCATAAATCAAGGCGAGAGACGCGGTATATTTTGTCGCCATGTAAAAACATCGTCTACGAAAGATCATACCGAATTTATGAAAACGTTGATAGACGCCAACCAAGGTGACAAATGTTTTCTGACGTTTCGGCTTCCACACAAGAGTCTTCACTTTTCACTTTGTTAGGCATCCATCAATGTTTTCACCAATGTTTCATTCCGACCAGACGAGATTTGATCAGACCCTCGACTTCATCAACCATGCCGAATGCAGGAAGGATGGCAGCAAATAATGCTATGTGAAAAGAAGATAATCAATCGCAGCTTCTTTCACACGAACAAGAGAATGTCGCTCTCTCCGCGCTCACGCGACACCATAGTAAACCCTCTATTGCATGACGTCCCATATTTGCCACATGTCGTTTAACATTTTTTATTGCGGCCTCAAGAGACCCATTTGAGAACGTGACACTGCCAGAGTAATCCCCATGGTTATGCGCAATTCATATAAAAAAGTGCTGCCATCCCTGTAGTAGTATGAAAAACAGACGTGAAATAGATTTCACAGTGCACGTACAAGTTTGGCAGGCGAACAACAGCGACTGCTATTTTTTTCTTGCAACTTTTTTCTTTCACTGCAGAAGCATAAACAAGGTTATTTTTACATATCTCGTGGCCTTAAAAATTCATGCTCGTTGTTACTTTCTTCAATTCCTTTTCCCACTGCAGTACACAACCGCAAATCAGTGTGTGCCAATTTGGCACAATATGCATTTCAATGACAAAATGCTCAATATGCTTCCATCTATGTTTTGCTGAACAATACGAATATGAACAATGCACAGCCTCTGAGATCATGAAGCACCGCTCTGTGGTGCACGATTTAGCTTGTGGTGGTAGGTTTTGACATGATTCACGAATGTCTGAGGTGCCTGCAAGAGTACCTGGCAATTTTTGTTACAATATTTGCGTGGGTACATCAAAAAATTATGTGTGGTTTGACCAATGCAAGTCGATATTGAGTTTTTTTTCGATTACTTCGCCAAATGACGCTCCCAACCACAAGTCAGCGGTTGGCAAGTCGGTCAGGCAAGAACAGCAAGGCGGCACTGTGTGAACAGGCAAACATGTAAACGGCAATCTTGCACATAGATGTCACCAGTCGGGTGAACTAAGTGAAATGTTCAATTATGCCTGAGCACAGGAAGCATTTGCTTTGCTTTATTCCACACATCACGCTAAAGAGACCGCAATGAGGGAGATTTTGTTTTTCAACCGTGTCAGCAATATCGCTCGACCATCTGCATAGGGTGCCATACTTGGCACAAACCTGTATCATCATTAATACAGTCACAATAAATCTGAAAATTTTTGCATATGCTTTCCTTCGTCTATTTGATGACAAAAACTGAGCGAATAATTTTTCAAACGAATTTCTCATAATTCAGGCAACAGAGGATTAAAGTTGATGCCTCTGTTAGGCTTCGTACTCCGGCTTTCGGGTGTTCCTTTCTCGCACCGAACATGATATCCGTTTCAATATACCCAATACGCTTCCTGTCGTGCTTTAATTGTACTTTTTTATGCACCTTCGCGCGCTACATATACCTCTCTGCACATAAGAGGCAAACCGAAAGCTATGTGTCCGTTTGTAAAACAGCTCACGTGCAAACAGGGGAGGGTTAGCGTGGTCGCAACAATGTAGGTGTGCTGCGCCACAAGAAGAACTCCCATAATCTTAAGGCTCGAACATGCGTAAGTTTGTTACAGAACGTCAGGCGGTTCCATTAGCCAAGCTTGTTAGTGATAAAGCAACGCTGATGCACGATGTTTCTGTGGGCTCTTGCAACACATCACGCTAAACACGTTCAATACGAGTCTGCAATTGACACACACTTTAAAGACACGCTTGTCTTGACACTCATAATCAGTCATGCAAACAAATCAAGTTTTTAACGTGATTGCGGTGTCGGCGTCGTTGGTTGTGAGCGAAAAATCATCTTGTCTGACAGAAAATCAAGAAAGCTTCAAATAAAACAAGCAATAAAAATGTTGGGCCCGAGTGACAATCAAACCCAGGCCGTCTGCGTGGCAAGCAGATGTTCTACTATACAGCCACGCCTCTGCTTGGAACAGCGTTGAAAGTAACTTTGATGCTTCACAAACATACGCGTCCTGTATACAGGTTTCACAGTACGAGACCTAATATCGCAGTAATATTGCGTGGTACAAGCGTGCATTGCCATCAGGCGTCGCACCAACGACTTGGTGGTTTAAAGTCAGCCACCCATTAGAAAAGGCACACACATTAACTGCGTGTATTCCCTTAAGACCACGTAATGGGTGCATCGCAACTCGGAAAACGTTTCTCGCGCATAATTGCTCCTGGTTTAAAGCATGCTACCCATTATATAAGGCACACACCTTAGTGCGCGCATTCCGTTACACACACGTAGTGGTCGAAGTCCGCACTAGGGGCAGGGTATCGCTATCGCGTTCAACTCTTAAAGGCGAAGCCTAGCGTTCCCCAATTTTTGTCCATTATCGCTGTCTTCCTCCTGACTGTGCTAGTGTTTTGTGCCCGCATTTTGCTATGATCGTGTTTGTGTACGTATAATAGTAGTTTCAGTAACCTTATTGATGCAGTCTTAAAGCGAAAGCCCTACATGAATCATGAATAAACAGTGGTCGCTTATGCCTAAGACGACTTGAAGGCGAAAGCGTATATACGCCTCGCTAGACGCCGCGCACAGCAAGTCACGTCTCATGTCATGCTTGTCGAGCCTCCTCTGGCGTCGCATACGTCTTCGGCCTACCACGCAATCCAATAGGCCCTGGTCGAGCACTTTCTATTCCGTATTGCTCCGTAGGCGTCAGTGGATTCAGTGCAGCGAACGTCGCTTTTTAATATAGCGACCTTGAAACACAAATTGGCCCTAAAAGTACAGCGTAGTTGGCGTGAGCACGAATGGCAAAAAAAAAGGAAAGCTGGAGAATAAAAGGGTGGCTCGACGCGCATATTCACTTCGTCTAAAAGCGTGAAGCCGAGGCGATAAAGAAGAAGCGTCCGGATGTCTGCAAGAAAAACAGTTGAATCTTAAAATGGCTTTATCTGTGAATTTAAGTATGTCTCCTGATGGGGTCAAAGACTTGCCACGTTTGTTCTACGTTGTCGTCGTAGCAGACATTTTTTTTTCGCTGCGTGATTCAATCTCGGGCGCTGCCGTCCAGAGAGCCCCACTGGCTTCTGCGGCTCGCTGGGCCGTAAACGATCTGCCTCCAAGGCTTTACTGCTGTTGGCGGGCATTAAACATACAATCAACAATTAAACCGCAAGAGAAGAGAAAGCTCCAAGTTGAAAACCGAGTGGTCAGCAGACGTATATGTTAATGTAGGATGTGCTGATGCACTGATGCATCATGAAATGCAGAATGTATTACGGATTAGACCTCGTCACTTGACCCAGCAGCAATGCACTGACCTACTCTGACTTCTGGCAACCTTAGTATTCTAGCATGGTCGACAGCTGGGCTAGTTTGTAAGGTTCCGTAATATTTAAAGGAGAGCAAATGACAGGACAAGAGGACAAGAAGTTGACACAACGAACGCTTTACTAGCAAGTGGCAGGTTTATTAGAAGAAACAAGAAAAAGAAAACATACAGAAAAGTGACCCAAATGATCTGCGCAATCGCCGCCACGTGGGGATCATGCCAACATGCGCAAAGGCAAGATAAAGCAAAAAATACCAAGAAACAACGATCGGTAAACAGTTTCTCGACTTAACACCTGATAGGCAGCAACAAGGTATGACAACAAAAACCGAAAAACACACAAGCGAAAAAGTATCTACTCCGCCTCCAAAAAACTAATTTCGGTTAGCGATAGCGCCACTGAAGAAGAGCTGACGCAACTCTCCCCAGCATTATTAATGAAAAATGCTTGCATAACCTCACGCGCCGCATCGTCCCTGTGCCTAAATATAACCATAGTTTTATGAAAAAGAGGCGTGCATTTGCAACATTTACAGTCGGCAGCTAAATGTGACCCATAATTGGCACTCAGATTATTTTTATGCTCTCTAAGGCGGGTGTTTTCTAACGCCGATCATTTAGAACGTGTAAGCATTTGACCCTACATTGATATACCATTATTTATACCTTCACTAATTCGTTATCTTGTGTTCCCTGATCTAACGAGCTAATACAAGGACTCCTTAAAGTTCTTTCATTTCTTTATTTTTGCACGTGTATGTGTGTATCTGTGTATGATGCGCTCCCGACGACCTGGTCTTAGTTCGAAGTGTCTGAAAACTTTACATATGACTGTGTTGCTACTTTTGCTGTTTACACTTTGCATTGCTATTTCTTAATAATTATACGGCTTGTGCCTTCCTTCTTTTCATGTCTCTGATTTTTTCTTTGCATTTTTTCGTGGTATTTTTTGCTCAATATGTGTACTTGACACATTCTAATGTTTGTTCGCGCTGTATAAATGCATTTCTACGTACATTCGCCCCTCCTGCTTAGGCCCCTTTTCTGGGCCTGCAGTTCTGAAAATAATATAAATAAAATAAACAAGCCACTAAACCAAGGAAGAGTGACGATATCACTAGCCCTTACGCGAGCTAGTCTGCTCGATGTAGGTACACACTGCTTGTACTACATCTTCATAACGCAGAACCTGAAACGACATATTGCAAGTGCACTTGCGCGCTCGGCAACCCAGAAATAAATAAAGGGAATAAAAAATATCGCCATAGAGCCAGTCAACAGAAGTGAGCATCACTAAGTGGCACTCTCGTGACACTTCCCGTTGCTGAACCACTCAACCACTCAAATGCGCTAACGATGCGCTAACGATGTCGCCATTGTGAAGTGACCATCATTTCGTCGGGTGTTTGTCGTTAGCAGTTTATCTGCGTTCTAAAGTATTCAGAATAAGATTTTTCTTTTTTGCCGAACAAGCGTGCTGGTCTGATTTAGTGTGTTTCTGGAAAGCGCCCTATTGGAATGCATAAACTTCATTGCAGGTGCTGAAAAAAATAAAGCTGCCCGAGGCATCACCTCTGCTCATAACTTTTCAAGGAATCTTCGCTAGAAGTTTCTTGCTTTGCGATGTTATATAATTTATAGCAATTCACAATGAAACCAATTTTGAAAACATGTCTGCATCCACACGCGGAAGTTATGACGGGGCAGTGTACGTTTGAAATTTTAGCGGAACCTGCCGTAATGAGCCACGTCATTTATTGCAAACCCAACACATCTTCAAAGGCCTCTGCTGTCAGACTTCTCTGCATTTGATGCTTACATGCTGCAACAGCTGTAGTGAAAATAGTTCGCAGAATATCGATTGGTGGACGAAGCGTTGTGTAAATTTGTCCAAGTAGGAAGTATTCCAAGATAACCAGTAAAAAGATATGCGAGAACGCGGGACCACAAAATTCACGAAAACTTGTCGGGGCTAAATTACAATGCACAGATACTGACTCATACCAAAGAAACTACGTACTCAGGTGACAGGTGCTAGTCATGCATGTACTTGTGCCGGTATTTTGTAAGTTATGTTCTTTTGACAGCAGCTTGTGTTAGCGCGGCCCATATAAGATCACGACACACACGAAGCGTCTATTTGTTTATTCGAGTCGTAGTCCCTTCTTATATGTGTCGCGCTAACACATGCTGCAGTTATGAAACACGAGGGCCATTCAATGTTTTTCTGGTCACGAAACTCCGCCGTCACGCTATGGGGGAGCTTCATACGCTGCCCAAAGCTGCCGCAACGTGGCGTCACTCTGCCACAGAGGGCAACGTTCGCGCCGAAACGCTTGCGTGGTGCGACACGAGCTGATGGTTGTGGTGGTTTCTGTGCATCTGACGCCCTGTGTTTCGAGACAGATGAAATGTGGGTGTGGGACGGAGTGCCGAAAACGTGTTGCACGTCGGCCGGTGATTCCGTTTACAAGAGAACAACCAAAGGCGCCGTTTGGTTTACCGAGTAACAAAGAGCAGAAATAGAAGTGAGCCCTACCGCTGCTAAACAGTGGTGATGACAACTTTGAATCAATGTGCACGCGTGTGTGCACAAAACCTTTTGATGCCTCGGACATCGTCGCTGCCTGCGATTCCAATTTCAACGGCGACGTTGTGTCCTTGGAACGTGAGAATGCGAAGTCAATCCTGTTCATTATTTGTGTTTCTCCTATCAGTGTAATGCCTTTAACCAAGGTATCCGTTGCCTGAGGTCTTCTGCTGTCTCTCTGCCTCTTATTCTACAAAATAAACAAATAATGCATGTTGTTCTTGCTCCAACATATGTTATATTCTTTTTCTGATTGAATTATAAGATTATTGTGTTTTTATTCCGATGTTGCCCATGATAAAAATATAGGGATAAAATATTTGAACCGCTCGTAACCCATTAAAAATATAACGTATTGGACATTAAAAACCAAAATATCTAGACTCGTTTTTTCTGCGTCGGAACCACGAGGAGTGTGATTAAGTGCTGAGCTTACTGACGCTCCCATAAAATTCCTCTTCCTGATAATAATTTCTGGGGTTTTACAGCAAAACCTATTACATGGTTACGACACACGCCATAGTGAGGGCTCCTTGTGTAGAGTGCACTGATACCGCGCAGTACACGATCTCTCTCATTTCACTTCCGTCGAAATGCGACCGCCGGCAACGCGTTTTTCGGGTCAGCAGCCGAGCAGCCTAGGCACCACGCGGCGACAAACCGCTTGCTCAGAAGATTGCCTAATCGCAAAATACAGTTTCATCTGTGCATCAGTGACATTGATCAGTGACATCAGTGACATTGATCCTGTGCTAATGGCCTCAACGAAGACATTTAGTTGCGAGTTTTCTCGCAAATTTATTACATCTAAATCTTCTTCAGAAGTGGCATCGCTTCATCGAAAAATTTATAGCTCGGGAAGCTTCCACTTTTTGGTCATTAGACGAAGTTCTTCTACATAAGCAGCCTTTGCATTAATTATTTAATTGTCTTGATCTCCTGGTAAAATACTTCTCACAGTTTAATAAAAAATTCAACGGCTGTGCTGGGCGAACAATCTGGCGCTCTGCGCAACCTAATTGGCGTTTTCTTACGGGTGAACGTTGGTTCAACAGTCAAGACGCTTGCCTCTTTTTACAAATGGCACCATTGGGGCATTGTTGCGAGCACGCGGCATGTATTTCAGCCAAGTATTAAAAATTGAAACTAATTAAAGCGTTGACACTAACTGAACTCGCCAGGCCATGGCAGCCGCATTGCGGTCGGGATGAAAAAAATATGTCTGTGAACTACGTCTGGTTAAAGGCCTTAGATCAGTGGTTCTCAGCCATGGATGTTTCGGGGACCCCTTTTGGGAAGAGATGAAGGACCTCTTGCAGTGAGAGAATGGGGGGAAAGGGTAGTAAATTAACACAACTATCAACGTGGAATAGGTGCCTTTTGTTTCTCCCTGGCAAACTAAAGTGCCACGCCAGTTCGATCTCAACTGCTTGTCAATACGTTGTGCAGTCTGCAGCCACATCCAACCTGTTTCCAGCTATGTTTGCTCTTTAAATATGCAAGCCTCGAAAAAGCATGCTGGCGTGCATTTGTCGCAGGAAACTGCAACAAAAGCTCTTACAGCCATCTCATGGAGAAGGGGAAACATGTCAGCTCCGCCGCAATGCAAAAATGTTATGCAGTGAAGCATACCAAAAATGTCTGAAGGAACCGCTGTCACGGGACATAGTGTGCCTAAAAAACGCGCTTTTTTTTTCGAGGATTGGTTTCGCGGACCCCTAAAAATGGATTCGCGGACCCCGATTTCAGAACCACTGCCTTAGATGATCAAAAATGAATCCGAGTCACCCACTGCATTGCGCCTCATAGTCATGGTGATTATGGAGCGTAAAACCCGACTTTTTTTTTTCTTTTAGACTGAAACCGCCGCGAGCTGCGCCTTTTGAGTGGCTATTCTTTTCGCCCAGGTGCTCATTTGAAGGCTTACGACACTCTCAGGCACTCACTGAAGCATGTTGGGTGTTAACAGTAGCGACGTGCAAGTGAAGCGACTGTTGAGGATGTTTAGAAAGCTAGAATGTCGAGGCTCTCCCACGCACAACCACAGCGGCGGCAGCTCCCCCTTGCCCTCTCATAAACAGTTGCGCCTCTAGCGGCGGTCGCTGGCTCCACATGATACTGAGGCGGGAGTTTCGTGACCAGAAAATCATTGATGGACTCTAGAAACACCAACTCGCCCGAACAACAACCCTTCTTTTGACAATCATTAACACGACCAATTGCCAAACAAGTACCTCAAACCTTGCCTGTAAATGCTGCACAGTTTCCATAAAAGCTTTTGCGACACTTTACAGAAAATCTCTGAGGACACTTTTCTGTAAATAACAATACTTGGCATCAAACATAATGGCCAATTTCATCAAGAGCACAGATTTGTAAATTATTTTCTTAAATGACAGCGTGTTTATAGGCTGATCTCAACGTGCAAACAGGCTGCAGGGCAATACACTAATTAGACTGCAACCAGCACGGTATTGATATGTGCTTGGTAGTGTGCGAAGTCCTTGGTGTCAATTCTTCGAGAAACACCATGCGGAGGCAATCGCGTTGACAATGCCAATGTGCCGGCGACCCCATATGCAGGACGCGACTTCGGCTGCCTCGTGGGGAACCTGATGCGGTGCCGGTTGCGTTGCTCTCGGATAAGACCGGGGACCATGGGATACTGCCAGGGAGGCCAATGCATGTGCGAGACGGGTATTTCCGTACCAGGTTCTGCGGGTGTCATGCGCTCCAGATTATTTCCCCAAGTCAGACCCGTGGTACCACCGGCCAGCCTTCCAGTAGGAGCAGTTGGTCCACCTGTGGGGCCTATAGTCGGTCCCCATATCGGACCTGCTGTCAGGCCGCTGGCAGCGCCTCCGCAATTAGGGCCTGTTGTAAGACCACCCGTGGGAGCTATTGTCGGCTCGCGGATAGGACCGGTTGTCCGTCCACCAACCCTGGCTGTTTTAGGCTCACGTTTACAGCCCGTAGTAGGACCACTTGCAGCACCTGCCGTGCGCCCGCCTTTCAGTGCTTTAGTAAGCCCCCAACCAGGATCGGTCATGGGCTCACCAGTAGGATCGATTATTCGGCCACGGTTTGGACCTTCTGTAGCACCACCTCAAGGTGCTATGGTTGGACCACAGTTACGGTCTCTTTACCCACCAGCTGTGGGGCCTGCTGTCAGCGCACCGGTCGGGGCTATAGTCCCGCGAATGCAGCCTGTCGTTGGACCAATTACGGGAGCCACACCACGTTGGCGTCCTCTTGTAGGACCACCTGTGCAGCCACTCGTGGGCCCGCCGCCTGGAGCTCTTATCGCACCATGGTTCAGACCTGTTCCAGGTCAGGCTCCAGGCGGCAAGATTATACCGCGGCTGAGTACTCTCGTACAACCACCTCACCCATCTTTCATCAGCGCGCCACTGGCGGGAGCTATTATCGGTCCTCGAATATCCGCTGTCAGGAGACCACAAATAGGAACTATGGTTGGGCCGCAGTTACCGCCTGTTGTACCGTTACCTACAGGTCTAATGAGCAGGCCTTTGTTAAACCCTCTTGTACGACAATCTCTGGGGCCCGTCGTGGGCCCACCTATGAGAACCATGATGAGCACCATGCCTTGGCCTGCATTAATACCACCCTTAAGGCGTATGGCAGGTCTACACTTACACCGTTATGTAGGACCGCGTATGGTGTCTGTGCTTCGCCCCCCGATTAGTGCTATCCCACTAACAGGACATTTGGTACGGCCACATGTCGGTCCTTTTGTTGGTCGTCCTCGTGTAGGTCTTCCAGTAGGACCAGTTTTCCGCTCACCGATGGCTGCTACAATTGGCACACGGCTACACCCAGTGCTACGACCGCCTGTTGGGCCTGTTGTCGGCCCCCAGATCGGCGCTATTATTAGCCCACCGTTGCGCCCGTCTAGAACACTGGTAGGTCCTATTATTGGCCCACGATTATCACCTGTAGATTCGGTCCTCGGTCCACCAGGAAGACCTGTTATTCGTCCAGGTTCATGGCTCAGCCCTGTTGTTGGACACCCTGTGGCTCCTGTTCCTGGCCTACTGACAGGCCCTCCTATTGGCCCTCGGTTAACTCCTCTTGTGGGGCCACCTATTGCTCCTGCTGTTGGCCTACCACTAAAACGAATATATGGTCTAGGATGGCGACCTCGTCTCAGACTATCTGTAGGTCCTGTTGTCGGCCCACCAATAAACCCTATTGGCCCGCGGTTACGCCCATTTATTGGCGCACCTGTGGTTCCTGTTGGCCCACGTTTGCGACCTCTCATAGGATTACCTGTAGGTCCCGTTCTCGGCCCACAGTTACGCCCTCTTGTGGGACAACCTGCATCTTCTGTTGTTGGTCCACCTATAAGTCCTATTATTGGTCCGCGCTTGCACCCTTCTTTAAGACTACCAATTGCTGCTGCTATTGGCCTACCTGTAAGCCCAATATATGGTCCACGGTTGCGCCCTCGTCTGGGACTACCTGTAGGTCCTGTTGGCCCACCAATACGCCCTATTATTGACCCACAGTTACGCCCACTAGTCGGGCCACCTGTCGCTCCTGTTGTTGGCTTACCGTTAGGCCCTAGTGTTGGCCCACGCTTGCGCCCTCCTATAGGACTACCTGTAGGTCCTGTTGGCCCACCAATACGCCCTATTATTGGGCCACGGTTACGCACACTGATCGGGCCACCTATGGCTCCTGTTTTTGGGCCGCAGATAGGCCCTATTGTTAGCCCACGTTTGCGCCCTCGTCTGGGACAACCTGTAGGTCCTGTTGGCCCACCAATACGCCCTATTATTGGGCCACGGTTACGCACACTGATCGGGCCACCTATGGCTCCTGTTTTTGGGCCGCAGATAGGCCCTATTGTTAGCCCACGTTTGCGCCCTCGTCTGGGACAACCTGTAGGTCCTGTTGGCCCACCAATACGCCCTATTATTGGCCCACGGTTACGCACACTGATCGGGCCACCCATGGCTCCTGTTTATGGGCCGCAGATAGGCCCTATTGTTAGCCCACGTTTGCGCCCTCGTCTGGGACAACCTGTAGGTCCTGTTGGCCCACCAATACGCCCTATTATTGGCCCACGGTTACGCACACTGATCGGGCCACCCATGGCTCCTGTTTTTGGGCCGCAGATAGGCCCTATTGTTAGCCCACGTTTGCGCCCTCGTCTGGGACAACCTGTAGGTCCTGTTGGCCCACCAATACGCCCTATTATTGGGCCACGGTTACGCACACTGATCGGGCCACCTTTGGCTCCTGTTTTTGGGCCGCAGATAGGCCCTATTGTTAGCCCACGTTTGCGCCCTCGTCTGGGACAACCTGTAGGTCCTGTTGGCCCACCAATACGCCCTATTATTGGGCCACGGTTACGCACACTGATCGGGCCACCTATGGCTCCTGTTTTGGGCCGCAGATAGGCCCTATTGTTAGCCCACGTTTGCGCCCTCGTCTGGGACAACCTGTAGGTCCTGTTGGCCCACCAATACGCCCTATTATTGGGCCACGGTTACGCACACTGATCGGGCCACCTTTGGCTCCTGTTTTTGGGCCGCAGATAGGCCCTATTGTTAGCCCACGTTTGCGCCCTCGTCTGGGACAACGTGTAGGTCCTGTTGGCCCACCAATACGCCCTATTATTGGGCCACGGTTACGCACACTGATCGGGCCACCTATGGCTCCTGTTTTTGGGCCGCAGATAGGCCCTATTGTTAGCCCACGTTTGCGCCCTCGTCTGGGACAACCTGTAGGTCCTGTTGGCCCACCAATACGCCCTATTATTGGGCCACGGTTACGCACACTGATCGGGCCACCTTTGGCTCCTGTTTTTGGGCCGCAGATAGGCCCTATTGTTAGCCCACGTTTGCGCCCTCGTCTGGGACAACCTGTAGGTCCTGTTGGCCCACCAATACGCCCTATTATTGGGCCACGGTTACGCACACTGATCGGGCCACCTATGGCTCCTGTTTTTGGGCCGCAGATAGGCCCTATTGTTAGCCCACGTTTGCGCCCTCGTCTGGGACAACCTGTAGGTCCTGTTGGCCCACCAATACGCCCTATTATTGGCCCACGGTTACGCACACTGATCGGGCCACCCATGGCTCCTGTTTTTGGGCCGCAGATAGGCCCTATTGTTAGCCCACGTTTGCGCCCTCGTCTGGGACCACCTGTAGGTCCTGTTGGCCCACCAATACGCCCTATTATTGGCCCACGGTTACACACACTGATCGGGCCACCCATGGCTCCTGTTTTTGGGCCGAAGATAGGCCCTATTGTTAGCCCACGTTTGCGCCCTCGTCTGGGACAACCTGTAGGTCCTGTTGGCCCACCAATACGCCCTATTATTGGGCCACGGTTACGCACACTGATCGGGCCACCTTTGGCTCCTGTTTTTGGCCTACCATTAGGCCGTATCGTTGGCCCACGTTTGGGTCATCCTACAGGACTACCTGTAGGTCCTATTGGCCCACAAATACGCCCTATTATTGGCCCACGGTTACGCCCATTGGTCGGGCCACATGTGCCTCCTGTTGTTGGCCTGCCATTAGGCCCTATCGTTGGCCCACGTTTACTTCCTCCTATAGGACTACCTGTAGGTCCTGTTATTGGCCCACGGTTAAGCCCATTGGTTCCACCACCAATATCTCCGGTTGTCAGCCCACCACTAGGTCCACAGCTACGTCCTGTAATAGGATCTCCAGTTGCTCCTGTTGTTGGACCGCCGATGGGCGCTCTTATCGGACCTCCTATACGCCATCTTGCCGGACCTCCATTAGGTCCTGTTGTCCGCCCACTGATGGGAGCTCCAATTATGACTCCTGGTATAGGATTTATGCGCTCACCATTGAGGGCTGTTGTCAGCCCGCGTTTAAGCCCTATGGCCAGACTACCGGTACGAATTCCAATTGGTCACCGTGTAGGCCCTATTGTCGGTCCACCAGTAGGCGCTCTCCTCGGTCCACAGGTAGGTCGCATTTTCGGCCCACGAATAGGAGCTGTAGTCAAGCCGCGAATAGGTCCTATCGTCGGTCCACCGGCAGGTGCATTAATCGGTCGACGTTGAGGTCCTACTGCCAGCCCACAAATAGGTCTCATTGTTGTTCGATGTCTACAGCCTGCTGTGAGAACACCAGCTAGTGCTCTAGTCGAACACGGGTCGGTCTTATCTAAGACCAGCCAATAGGTGTAGGACCGTGACTCGTCCTACAGGCGGCCCCACCAGTAGCGACTGTTATCATGAACGCACCGATTAGCTGCTCGCTGGCCTACAAAACCACTTAGACCTACAAAACCCACTTATCATGCATTTTGCGAGATAAGTGCATAATATGTTTTATTTACATGCATGTTCCAATGTACTCATGCATCTTACAAAGCCACCAACAAGCTCGTGCCAGTTCACACTCGCCCTTCCTCTTAGGCAGTGTTGACATATGTCTTGCTTCAAAATGTGAAATCATTATGTTGTATTGCATTTGAACGCTAACGCTTTGATCGCACATGAACGTTTTATAGTGGCTCCTTCGAACGGGAACGTAATGTAACTGTCGCTTCATTTGTTTCATATATCCTGGTAAAAAACGCTTGTGCTGCGTCAATAAATATACCTGTACAAATCATCTTGAGTTACATATTGCAATAAATTTGCTAAATTCGAAGTTGCTTCTCGCAGTGTAACTGTGAATAGAAGTACGGACTGCTGGGCGAGTTGGCAACTCATCTTAATGCTGAGGTGCGCGAAAGAACAAAAACACGAAGGAAGGCAAACGAAACACGGCGCAAACTATCAAATGAAAATTTATTGAAACACCAAACATATATATGCGGTTAGATGAACCCGTGCTAAAAACACGTGTACACACAGCGATTGCCTCAATGACGCGCTTCCAGAAAATTTATCTCCGCAGCAAGTAATGTGACGGAGGGCTTCGCGACACATGCATCACCAGCTTTATTAATCAGATATGCTTCCTCGATTTCACGCGCTATCCTATCTTTGAACATAGATTCCATTGTCGTCTCAGCGAACTGTGGTGCGCAGCCGCATTCTCTGCAGTGCAAGGAAAGGTTAGAGCAAGGCTGTCCCTTTAGTGAATCTTTATGATCCAACAGCCTGGTATTAATACAACGCCCAGTTTGTGCTACATAACGCTTCCCGCACGAAAGCGAAATGTCGTACACCACACCCGTGGCGCATTCAACCTCTTTAGCCCTATGCTTTACCTTGCAAACACCCTTGTCTTGCTCCCCGCCCTCAACCTTCCTGTCTACAGCCGCGCGAATGCTGCCTAAACGGTAGCCAACCGAAAATAAAACATTGCATCCGTACCTTGCTCCCACTTTCTTTAAACGATGTGAAACGCCGTGAAGGTATGGGATGCTGGCGACAGGTATCTTTGAACCCGTACCATGCTCAGAACTTCTTGCCTTCTCTTTCAAGTCCTGCAGGACCCTTTCCGCCAGCCTCGCCAAATGATCTTGAGGAAACTTGGACGACTTGAGTTTGTCAAGTTGCCTCTTGAGGCTCCTTTCCATACTGTGCTGACAAGATTTCCTGGGCGCGGTCTTCAAACATGACGTCGCGACAGCATTCTTGACGACTTTCGAGTGCCTAGACCGAAAATCAAGCACTGGTTTCTCGCTTCTTGGGGCATACATCCAACAAGTATGACACCCTTTGAAGAACAACCTCAGATCCAAAAACTGAATGCAGTTGTCTTCAGGGAGCTCAAAGGTGAATCACAGACCTGCACCAACATCCTTGAAAATTTTTAATACATTGACGCGCGAGTTCATACAACCGTTAGAATTTACCAGTACTAGATAATCGTCCACATAGCCAAACATTTTAACAACAATACCATCCAGGGCCGTTTCGAGGTCGCGGTCAACCGAGCTTAAGAGAATTTCACTTAATATGGGTCCGACATTCGAACCGATACAAACATCCGACCTCTGGGTATACATATCTCCTTTCCACCCGATAATAGTTGCCGACAAATACACAGATAAAAGCTCGAGAAACGATCCCACAGACACACCACACTTTTCCTGGAATTTTAGTTCATCATTGTGTATCTGGATGCAATCCTTCACTCGCTTCAACAACCCATCCCGTGGCAAAGAGTAAAAAAGGTCTTCTACATCCACGCTGAACCCGGACAGAGACCGCGGAGCAGCACTCATTAAGAACTGTGACACTTCCTCCTAGTTCTTGACCCGGAAACGGTCCACCAGGCACAACGAAGATAGATGCTTCTGTAGATATCCTGACATTTCCTTCGTGTTTTCCTTGTTTCGCGCACCTGAGCATTAAGATGCGAATAGAAGTAGCTACGGAATCTGGAGAATAGTCGGCATCACTTGTGACTCCGAAAAGTTTTTCTGTAGCAGTTAATACACCGCGTCAGAAAAATCTATTGTGGCATTATATTTGCCTTTGCCCGTCTCATCAACTGCCAGCCTTCTAGCTAATGTCAAAAAGACATGAGACGTGGTGGCGCGAGTGAGGACAGCCAGGAGACCCACAAATTAGCATCAAGGGAATAGCGCAACGAGTATTCAGTCATGTGATGACCTCAGACTGTTTTCTCATCTAGACGGTCATAGCATATTCGACACCCCTTATAGTTTTACGGGCGAGTTCGCATAGCGCTGTGCACGACCACTCCTCGGTCTTTTTCGCCAGTTCTTTGTACTGTAATGGTTTAACGCATGCGTAGGTGTACATTCTACATATGTAAAACTCAACATTGACTCAGATGGACGGGCGTGAATGCCAAAGTCATTTTGGTCCACCGAAAGTACATCAGGTGAGACATTGATAAGTACGTCTAACCAAGCGTACGTTATATGAATATAGCCTGTTCATCCAGACAAACCTAAGGCGCTTGTCTTTAAAGGGACCCTGAAACGGTTTTGACGATTTTGTACGAACACATTGGGCCTGTAGAGCAAGTCCTAAGGATCATTTACAGATCGATTTAAGCTCTGTGCGTAAACTGTGTAACTTATTACAAGGCTTTAAAGCTGCGAATCGCCACCGCTCACAGCGGCTCAGCCAAACGCGTTTTCAAACCGCCCACTTCCAGTGCGCGTCGTCTTGGAAGCACGACGTCACGCAGGCGGCTGACCCAGGCCCGTAGCCAGCAATCTTTTTCGGGGGGGGGGGGGGGGGGCAGTTTCTGAAAGCCTTGACTATTTGAAAAAAAGGCCTATTTTCATGATTTATTTTCGATAAAACACCACGTGTAATCAAACTTTCGGCTGCCCCCCCCCCCTGGCTACGGGCCTGGACAGATCTGATTGGATATGTCCAGTTCACGTCACTGAACCTCCTGTGGACAGCGAGCGTCGTCTGCCTGTGTTACAACGTGCTCCGTGTTGACGTGAGCTGAGCGACAGTGTTTATCTCTAGGTTTCTTGGACACAATGAATTGCCCTAGCAGTGTTGTGTGCCGCATATCTAGCAATTGGTGACTTGTAAAGCTGAGACATCGTGCAATGTTTGTGGGGTATCTGGTGAGCGGCAACCCTTCAGTTCGTCGCTGCAGTGAGCGTCGCGCTCTTGCTATCCGTTCAACGCCACGATCCACGTGTCTGCGGCTGTAACTTCACCCCTGAAGACACAACCACATTGCCCAAGTTTACACTTATCGGTGAACTTTCTCGAATGCTTTTTGTTTTTTCCGCATGCTTTTGCTGGTTTTCGCCGTACCAGTGCCTCCTCTATAACTGGCCGTACAGAAGCATAAAGTAAGATCGGCTGGTAGTGTGGCGGCACCTGTCGGAGCAGATATCAACCACTCCGCGAGCTTCATCTTTGTTGCCAGACGGCGTGCTGCCGGGCACACTGGGCCTCCGAGTTGCGCGCAACCTGTCGGCGCGCAATATCGGAGCCCGTGACTGGGCGAAGTTCGAACCGTCGAGTGCGCTCATGAGAGCTCTGCGATCACCGGCGATGCCAGCGTGTCTGCGGGTTGAGGGTGCAAGGCAGTGATGAGGAGGAGGGTATAAATAAATTGTTCGTAGCGGCCTCGGTACACGGTGCGTCGCTTAATTTCTGGTGCCAATGATTTGGGGAGGCTCTTGCCTAAACGCTGACAAAACTTCAAAAAAACCGTTTCAGGGTCCCTTTAAGTTAAAGAGAAAACAAGGAAAAGCACGCAAGTAGTATTATTCTACAATGCTGAACAGGACAATTTTCCACATCCCTTAGTGCAATTAAGAAACGCGGATGGCTGAAAAATATACAACAAGCATAAAGGCCCAACCACAGGCATGCGTCGGCACGCTCGTGCAGGCGCCTACGCGTAAAATGCGTCTCTCAGCATGGAGAGGGGGACGCGTCGCCACAACCCTAATCGCGAGTGGCCAAGCAATGTCTTAAGTTTATGCGCTGCGCCGTGCTCCCGACCGGGATGCAGAAATTATAATAGGAGCCTTTTCCTCTTCAAACCACTACCAATGTCTTAAGTTTTCGTGCGCATCAGCACGCATGCTCCGGCGTCCACTAATCAGAGGCCGCGACACCTCCGCTAGTTATGCCTGAAGTGGCAGGCGCCGCGAATGGCACCACCGAGTTCTGCGGAAGCACGGAAACTTTCCTGAGTGACCACGTCCTCAACCAGAACGGCAACGACGTGGCGGACAACCGCAAGTGGTAGCAGCGTGAGGTGAATTCGTGCCGACTTCCAGCGAGGCTGACAAATTCTACCCACTGTGTGTCCTTCTGTCGGTTTGAGTGTGATCGTGGCTGAAACAAAACCTCGCATTGACGACTGCTGCTGTGGATGTGCTTGTGTCTGTATTTAATTGTGCTCGAAAGTAGTAGAAGCGTGCGCAAAAGTTTCAAGTCTGGAGCGTGAGCACTCGCTTACCATCGCTTAGCATCGTCAAAACACAAGCCCCTTGTGACTGGACTTAAGGGCAAGCGACTGCGTACTCACGGCGACAAAAGTTTACGTTTTATGGGTTCCACAGTAAATGTGCAATTGTGCTCTGTTGTAATGTAGGGCTTCCAATTTACTGGATAACTGTGTAGATATGAAAATTAATATCTGCGGAAACATTTACTTAGAGGCAATGTTCCCAAGCATTGCTGAAATACAGCCATGCTTCGGGCAGCCTGTATTTATTCGCATGACTATAGAAGTAGGTTGCGACATTAAAAGGCACCGGTTGCTTCTTTGCACAGAAACAAACTGACATAAGGAAAAACCGATAAACACTGAGTGTAGTAAAAAACACGAACGCGTACAATCTTCTGCAAAAGGATCAGCAAGGCACTAGAAGTAGCTGGTAGGATGCTCAAATATGTACAATTCTACAGCGTTCCGAAAGCACAGCTGCACAGCCGCTCGTTTTCTGAGCTGGTATTGCGGGCCCTAGATGAATGAAACTGACTAAACGCAAAACCTGGAATAACGGTTCAATGGGCTGAACATGTTTGGCCACCTAGGGGCACAGTGTTATCGAAATTCTGTTCAAAGACACCCATACGTTTTAACGCGAAAGCGTTAAATGAGCCGTGTCCCAGAAAATGCGGGGTCGGTGTCGGCGGCGTTGCGCATCAGCGAAAAATTGGCGTTGTCCGTCAGAGAAAGAATCTAGATGGATTCGAAGAATACAAATCAGGGAATCGAATCTACGCATTCTGCGTGGCAGCCAAGTGTTCTACCACAGAGCTACGCCAGTGCATGTACCTGCCCTGGCAAAAGGCACTCTACAGTGGTCATGTCGGGCGAGGAACCACGTTAACAGACGTAATATTGCATTACAGAACCGCAGAATCGCAGCAGGCGCCACACCATGTGAAAACGTAACGAAAGTGGCGTAAGGCTTCCCACTCATTACAAAGGGCTCAGTGAATATTGTTCATCATCAGCCACAGCAACAACAAAATGTGCAGCTACGTAGTTGCGCGTACTGCCCTACAGCGCGTAGTGGCTTCTTCGCAAAGTGGTGCGTTATGACGTAGTGGGTACTTCGCAACTTATACTTGCAGTAAGCGCACCTAGGAGAGTTTACAGCGGCAAATGCCACGCGCACAGACGTCCCTCTCCTCCCGGCACGGTTGAGATGTCCACCGAAAAGCAGAAGCACGCCATGCAGATGAAAAGGGGAAATGCTTTCTTAAATGCGAAGCTTAAGCGTCCTCCAATTTTTTGTTCGCTCTAATTTAATGAAGAGTACATACAAGTGTCTGCCCGACATATGTGGCTTTTTCGGACAAGAAAAGTCCTATAGACAGGCCAGATAATGCTGAAAAAAGTAAAGAATGTCCAACCCATCAAACAGTTGCCGTAAAGTTGATGCAGGTTAACTGCTAACTCCATCATGAGCATTCCATTGAGATTCTGACTACGAGCACTAAAGAGTACATAGCATCTCACAGTCAGGATGTCACCGCTCCTTTCACATGGCCGGGAGAAGTAAGATCCCTCGGATGATACCTTGGTTTTGTTGAGATTATTCATCAGACCCGTGTTAAAGGCTACAATTCCAATAACGAAGCATAAGTATTCCTTTACCACCGTGTATCTCCCTTTTGGATCTGCTGGAAGCAGATTCTGTAAAAAGTACACGGAGCGCTACAAAGAACGAAAAGATTTTACTGAATTATCGGGAAATGCGTCGCGCTTTATCACAACGCGCGAAAGACCAGACAATATTCGCAACGAAGAACCAGACCGCTTTTAAATGTTAAACGAACAGTATACTTCTGAAGGAAAAAATTGTAGCGCAAAGCAACACACAGACAGACAGAGAGGACGGGACTGGCGCTATGTCTGTCCGTGTGTTGCTTTGTACTACAATTTCTTCCTTCAGGAGTGATGAACCAACTAGCCCAACAAAACGTTTTGAACAGTATACGATTTTAGGATATAACTATAATTAGAGATTGATGTATCCATCACTGAAACGAAAAAAAAAATTTTTTTTTTTGTTGTCTCTGAGTTCTGTTTAGGTATAGTCTACTATATAGCACAATATTTCGCGTGATCAAGCAAGCGTCTTATTTATACCGTAACGTTGATTTCGTCCACTGTCTAGAGAAATACTGACGTGCTGCACAGGGTTGCCAGGTTTTGCTACTTTGCGCTGATTGGCTACTTCTCTAGGCCAGTGTTGGCAGAAGAAACGTCTTGAATACTTGGCTATTTCTCGGCTACTTTTATGTTTCCTCGAATGGAGCCAAATTGTGAATATCTGGCTACACCACAGCCCCCTGTCATTCGAGCATATGGCACCAAAACATAACCACGAAAAAAGGCTTTTTGTTTTATTGGCATGACGAAATTAGAAAACATTTTGCAGCTGATTACATGCTAAATTACAAATGGACGAGGTGTGTTACCTGTTCCCAAGAGTGAATTTGGCGCTTGCAGTATACAAACGCAAATGCTTTCAAATGCGTGGCTGGAATTCAGGGAAAACTGTTCCATGGGGCCTGCATTTCCACATTGCCCATTGCTTAATGCGACCTTAACCTGAAGCTGGAAGTGAACAAGACAATTGGAGGCGCTCCGTATAGCGCATCGAGGGCGCTCTGCATACGACGACATTAAATCGGAATGTCCGACAAACTGCTTGTGTAATTTCTTGGGTTTACATATGGAGCTGCTACTCGGAAAGTCTAACTGCTCAGATTTCACCTTCACGAAAGAAATGATTGTGCAAGTTACTTGGGAGAACGAAACGTCGGCTATCTTGAGATATCGCCGCGTACTGCGTAGTGGCGGTTCGCGTGACCAGCTTGCGCTGTTTGAAAGGGGTAGCCCACGCGCTGCCTCGGGATCTGGTTCCGTGGCCGCACCGAAGGATGGACGCCAAGCCGGGCAGTGAAGTCCAGGAGTCGGGGCAGTAGCTACCGGCCAAAGCGAGTGGTAGCGTCCATCCAGATACTACTAGAATTTAGCATTGAATCACAGTAACGCTGATTTTTAGCACACTCATGTTGTATTCATTTTTATTGACACCAAAAAGGCAGTTACCTGTTACTTCCAGTGCTTTTCAGAAAACTCACACAAAACGCATAAAGAGAATGCCACTCTTGCAATACCGGAAGACACTTCACTGTGCTGAACGAATTGATTGTTAAAGACAACATGTAATGCCTAAATCTTAATAATTCCCATTTTGAAGTGTTCGCAACATATTTATTTGCATTTTCGCCAGAAGGCTTTTAAATTTAGCCGTTCAAATAAAAACTTCGCAGCTGTTTTCACACACGCGTGGCTACTTTTGGCCACGTTTCCTGCCCGTGGCTTAAGTTGGCTACTTTTTTATTAGTTTTCAAAATTTTCGGCTACTTTTTGTCTTTTCGGCCTGGCAACCCTGGTGCTGCGCAAGCAGAAATAAAGAAAAGGAAGTCAGGACAGAAGGCTGGCTAACGAATACGCTGGTAGTCTGCGCTCGGTTCTGTCTACCTTTTATATTTGCCTGCTTTTGCAGCACAACAAAAGTTCAGTATGAACCAAGTAGGCTGCAGCGAAGTTCTACTGTCTCGCTGAGTGTGCGCTCATCGCCACCGCAACGATGACATTGGAAGGCTTCAAAACCCTGCAACTTTTGTGACACACTGTAGTACACAGACTCCACGGAGGCCGCAAGAAACATTAAGCGAGCCTTCCTAAAAATAAACATCACTTGGTGACGCAATGCTTGAAACATAAAGGGTTTACAGCACGATTAGTGTTTCTTTTTTCGCGTTTTTCTTGTACTTCTCTGTTCTTCTCGCATGTGTTTCAGCACTAACTTCACATCCCCAGCTTACTGTTTCAGGGACGCGCTCTGGAGCTCGAAACCACTTTCTCCCCTTCGATTCCCTAACCTTCAGTCGACATATGTTCCTCGCCGATTTCTTTCTCGAAATACAAGTGAAGAGAGCCAATAGCAAGAGTAGCGCCAATCAGGACATTGCGCATTTCGTGTACACTCTGTTGCCTAACCCTTTCGGTGCAGAACCCGCACTACACGATATCAGATCACCCAAGACAGACAAGCGTTGCGACAAGGACACCGTGCGGGAGACTGGGATAGCAGACAAAGCACAACTGAGCACGGCCCACTAGAGATCTTGAATGTCTTTTACGTGACACGAATCATTTTACAATCCTTTTGACACAGGCGAAAAGACAAAAAATGCCAGGAGAGAAGCGTGAACCGTTGAGCGAGTTAGTGTGACATTTTTAGGATGGAGAGCGGAGAATTTCCAATGAATACCTACACGAACAATTGGAACAGAGGCACTACACAGGATTTCACAGTACACAGATATTGACAACAATTGTCATGCACTGACAGTTTCCTATTAGTACCCGTGTTTTTTTTTTTCTGACGGTGCAGGTATTCATTGGAAATCGTCCGGTCTTCATCCTAGAAATTTCAGGAGAGAAGAACGTGACATTTCCTTGTATTTTCAGAGGTGGTTTAGCGGTCCTTTCACGTCTACTGAATTATTGGTTTTATTTTGCTATCTCCATGTAGAAAAGTGTAAGGTTCTGTTTTTTTTACACCGTATACAAATTTCTTTCGAGTTCGACCAACACTCCTCAAGCACAACTGCAAGCATCCCTGAAGGTCATTATGTTCCAGGATATGCTACTCGCACGAGTGGCATATTTTACGGCACTTGGGTGCCGTATAAGTGTTTATTTATTTCTTGATACTTGACATTATATGCTACCGTATAGAAGCATGGTTTCAGTTGACCTGCACGCGGAGATGTCGTGATCACAAAAGGCATGCACCCGACAACGGACGGACACACAAGCCCTTCTGCACCACTTGCTCACAAGCACCTCCACTCACAGGTAAACATGGTATCCTACACCAATATGCATAAAAAAAGATTTTCCAATATGCCCTAAGTAGAACACATTCAAAACTTATTGAGACAATGTCCACAGACATCTTCGGACAGACGCGGAGCACACGAGAATTACGATTGAACTACCACTCTGGCTGTCACACTTTCTAGACGGAAACGAAAGCATCAGCGAGCTTAAATTGATTTAGGCCAGTGCAACTACCATACTGGCCCTGCGAAAATATCTACTTCATTATTTGTGACCGCAACGCGATATCAGCACTGATAAGCAGGGCGCGAATCATCTGTTTATTTTGTTGGATGAACTGTGTTGAACATTTCGTTATGTTTCCTCTTCCCCAGAGCAGCTTTCCCTGAGGCTATCGTTGCGGGAGCAATAACTTTTGCCAAAGCTCCAACAACACTGCGTGCGCAAGGCAACGCTGGGTTTCGGCCATTATCGTGAACCGCGCAGAAAGTGCGTCAGAACAACGAACGAACAGAGCTCAATGGTTTTCTGCAATACTACGACATGCACAACATGTTTGCGCATAATCCAGAAGATGCAAACGTGCTTCTCGACGACGATATCAACTGAAAAACTCGGAATTTACACACGTCCGTATCACAAGCCCATCATTGCTACTAAAGAGCGAAAGTGCGACTGTGAGACGCCTTCAGAGTGTCTTCAGATAGGTTGTGCTATCTTTCGCAATCAGCAGTCTATGAAAACATACCGCAATGCAAACAAAACGAAGAAACTCAGCATGCTTTAATGTGTTTGAGGGAACCCGCGAGCTGATGTTGCACGACTGAATTGTAGACTCGCAAACGGTAGAGAATTTAGCCCCGCCACCTGATGTTTATCGCATGAGCCGTTGCCCAGCATCCTATTTTTCATGCAAGGAGCGTAACTCGCCTACATGATGTGCCACTTACCCAGATTACTTTAGGCGACTGCCACAGGTCACTGCGATGATGTTATAACTTATGCATGCTCAAGAATTATCAGCAGCCACATGCATAGGTCGGCAAAAAATGTTGAGCTCACTCAGGCTCACTCACCAAAGATATTTTGCTTTTAGGGCTCACTCGGACTCAGACTCACCAAAATTTTTCTTAACTGGACTCACTCGGACTCAGACTCACTGAAATTTTTCTCAACCGGACTCACTCAGATTCAGACTCACGAAAATATTACTCAGCGTGGCTCATTCAGACTCACGGCTCGATCTGAATCTGAGTGAGTCGACTCATGACTCCATTAGCGTATAATCAACTTCTTCGACCATAGCGTCAATGCTCTTTACATCAATATCCCACATAACTGGTGTTCGACTTGGCACGTTTTGATCTCATACCTTCAAATACGAGTTATCGATAGTTACAATCCAGTAAAGACATTTTTATCGAAAGAGATGACTCACACGAGATATTTTTATAAAGAATATTGCATGAAAGATTTTGCCAGAGGGAGCTGGAACCCCCTCCCCTCGCCCCCCTCCGCAACTCACGCCTCTGATCAATAAATATTGAGATGGCGCATGAAGGCGAGTGCTTTGAAGTATGTGTGAGCAGACGTGAGTATAAACGTGAGTCATCATAAGGCTGATAGCAATGCTGAAGTTGAGTAGATAGGACCATAGGTTGGCAAAAACATTTGGAGATCACTCAGACTCACTCATGAAATATACTTTGCCCTTAAGACTCACTCGAACTCAGACTCACCAAACATTTTCTCAACCGGACTCACATGGACTCAGATTCACGAAAATATTACTCAACCTGACTCACTCAGACTCACGGCTCGATCTGAGTCTGAGTGAGTCTACTCATGAGTTTGTCGACCTGTGGCCACATGTGCGTTCTGCACAAAGCTTTAAATATACTCAAGTCCGAGTGGCCTGAAGGTAATGTACTTCATATCACAACAGATGTGAAACGTGGGCGAGCTGGCAGCTCGCGCCACGCAGTGCCACGAGTTTTCAGGTGATGTCGGTGGCTTGAACCCGGGTGTAATATTCAGCTTTTTTCGCGTTTAGAACATTTGGTACTTTCCACACGCTACTTCAAATACCCGTAGGCAGCTGTAGATCAGCATTTTACAGAAAGTGTTCATATTATCCAGTTTTGTGAATAAATGATCAGTTGGCAGTAAGCGCTTGTGTTGTCATCACCTCCCTCTGTCCTTGTTTGCGCGCGCTTAAAGGGACACTAAAGGCAAATAACAATTTGCGTCAGAGAGAAAGCTCAATGTATGACAACGTCTAAAACGGCAGTATTATCAACAGCAGTGCCCTACTTACCGAGAAATCAAGCTAAATGTAACACACGATGAGCGCCACGAGTGGGACATTTTGGAAGTGATCCCGATGACGTGGGAGAGTGTGAATGCAATTAATCAGTAGTAATCAAACTGGCAGAAAAAAAAAGAACCTTCCGTGCATCGTAATAAAATGCTGCTTGTTCGTTTCTGTTTGATTCATGGAAAAAAGAAACTCTTTAGCGTTGTCATGGGGAACGGCGCGCGTGGTTTAAAAGTTCCGTTTTCGGCGAACTGCGCTTCGCCCGGCGCCATGCTTCGCTCACGCGGTCGCGTCTCAGTGGTAGTTGCGGTCGCTCTTACAGAAAGTTCGACAAGATACCGCATGCATGTGATGTTGCCGGATGCCCGAATGGTGCATGCCGCCAGTGCACGCCGCCGTGCAGTAAAGGCGGGCAACGTTGGGCACGGCAACAGTGACGCGCGAGATACCACTTTCACGCGGGTGATTTGAAGTGGGCTAACGCGATGCGGACCACTAAAACGTGATTTTATTTCAAAATGAGCACTTCCTTGGCACAAAAGTAGCACCACGAGTTTTCCGGACCGTTATTTCAACAATCAACTTCGACTTAATATTTGCCTTTAGTGTCCCTTTAAGTGTTATGCGATGGAAAACCAACTCGACCAATTGCACATGCTGGGGCTTGTCTACTGTGCGTGTTTGTGTCAGGAGAGCTGAGTCTACATTTTCTACGCCATAGAGCAAGAAAATTACGCTTGAACACATTGTTTGCAGAAGTGACTACCCACCACTAATTGGGCGAACTGCATCGCAAGGAAGCTAGCTTTGCAATTATGAAAAGGGTCTATTAGCCGGCTAATACTCATAAAGGGGATTGGCCATACATGACACATTGAATATTGCAAACAGCGAAAGAAATAAATCGTAAAAAATAGGATCAAACTTCTTTTATCTTTCCCTCTGAAGATTCGGGCTGCTTTTTATGGTAACTTCATTTCTCCGCACAAGAAAACCACCTACACATTCTATTACTTCACAGAGAGACACATTTGTTATGAAATCATTATCCTCAACAGTTTTACGGGTAATTCCATGCGTCCGGCCTGACAACTAAAACTCAGAGCGATTTCAAAACGGCCGCCTCGGGCTTACCGCTCCGTCTATTAGGAGGACTGCTTATGAGTTTCAACTCCGTGCGTATGTTTACGTGAGCTGCATGCTGCAACAGAGGAGAAGAGAGGTGAGGGATTTTCCATCATGAAATCTGCCTCCTTCATCACAACGCTCCAGTTCGCACGTGGAGCGCTGCGAAAGCTGCCGCGAGGGACTGTGCCTTCAAAGAGATCGATCACTCGCCCAGATTTGACAAGGGGTAGTCGTCACCCAGTGACGACTACCCCTTGTCAAATCTGAAGAAAAATCTTCAAGGATTCGCTGCTCATGACGAATTAAAGAATGTAGTCTACAGAAATATCGCAGAAGTCTATTAACGTCGAGTATATCTTAAGGATAGGCGAAGAGCTGGAGAAAATGTCTTGAAGGGAAGGAATATTATATCGCGAAGGGACACAATTGTTTCATTTCCATAGCTATTAAAAGTTGGTCAGGCCGGAAATTTATGGAATGACACATATCTCCACTACAGGGCAAATGCCTCTCGGTATGATCCCCAGTTTACCATTTCCAATGCGAGCTGATTTCGTTTTACACCTACAAACTTGTTAATTTTAAATGCGAAGCATTTCTTAGCAGACCTTTGGCACTTTGAGCGTTTCTATCTACGTATCTATCTATCTACCTAGCCGCCTACGTCTGGGTGCTCTCACGATCGCCTCCTTAACTTGGTGCAGACCAAAATTAGCATGGGAGGGTAACGTGATTTCAGGAATATGACTGCCGGGTCATGACATGAATAACGTGAAACTCCTGTCTCGTACGTCGTCAAACCCTTTCCTCCAGACACGTGTGGAACATACCCGTTTACCAAGGGCTGTGGTGTACGGGTATGCGCCACAGGTTATTGACAGTTTATATCTACCCAGGAACGGCGAGAACAGATATTGGTACTCTAAGTGCGCCAGTGTTAAGAAAAAGCGGCATCGGCAGCGTTGACCCGACGAATGGAATAAAATAGAAATTAGGATCCCAGCAGGAATCTAACCCAAGCATTCTGCATGGCAATCGGGTATTCTACCACCGAGCCACGCCAGTTCTATAAACTGGTTTGGAAATACCAGCTTACGCAGGCGCAATATCGGTGCAACGTCAATTATGGTTGTGGTGCTTGCTATCTAATTTTACAAGAAAGCAATAAACACTACATATGTACTCCTAAGATGCAGGCATCAAATCAGATTGACGTCTGCGGTTCCAATGTTGGCTCCGCCTGTATTGTAGTCTAAAAGATTACATTTGTATTCCTATGATTCAGCAAGCTATATTGACGCATTGCTCGACCACGGAGGAATGCATTAAGGAATGTTACGTGTGATACATGATTGCACCATAAAGTGCACTTAGTTTCGATAATACCGACTTATGTACTCTAACGTGATGGCTGACGTTACGTCACACCGTAACACCCTTGGAACGCCAGTGTTGTCGACGTGCCTAATAAGCCAACGATGTTCACACAGCTACTACACTTACAAAAACACGTCAATCAACCTCGTAACGCTTGACTCAAAGCCATAAAATACAGCATAGAAGTACTCGCTGACTGCTTCGCATTAAGCCGTTTCCCACAATGCGTGGGATCTGCCTAATTTTTTTTCACACCATATTGTAATTGCTGCCGTCCTCGGCCGCGTTTCCCATGCCTTGTTATTTAATCCGTTGCTCTAACTGGCCGCCGGTTGTCTGTCCTACGGAGTACGTAACAAGCCCACGTCTATTCCGTGCGGTGAATGCCATGTAGGACGTCGGCGACCCGTGGGTTTGTGCTCTGACCACTGCTGCTGTAGTCCGATTTCTCAATGTTGCGCTTGTCAGTTTCCTTTCCATCGCACACTGCAACTCTTACTCTAGTTTAATTGCTATCCTCCATGTTGCAGCCCTATACGTCTGCACAGGCAATATTCCATGGCCGTGTAATTTTCGCCACGGGTAATTAGCCTGCCCTGATTCAAGAGCGGTATCTAACCTGTGCTGACTTAGAAATTCCTCCCGTAAGCGCTCTAGCCCATCCTTATTCTTCGCATTATTTTCTTTTCATGAGTAGAGTCCCCTGCTCGGAACAGACCTCCATATACGTACTCTTGTATACAGGTTCCAAAGATGGGTTGTCGATCGTGAACACCTTTTTTTTTTAGCACGAAAGTGTTTTATGCCGGGGTCCACCAAGATTTTAGTGACGTATTTCCGTCACGGAAATGACGTCGAAAAAATGTACACGATCAGATGGCAAAGAAAAACGTTCCGTCAACGGGCGTCGAACCCACGACCGCTCGGTCCGCAACAATAGATGCCGAGCGCGCTATCCACTGCGCCACGGTCACAGACTCTAGAGGCTGTACAAACGCGCCTCTTATATCTACCACTCTCCCGGTCGGCGGGGTGGTGTTGCCCTCTGGGAACGGCAAAGTAAAGTAATTCATCATTACTGTGGCCTCCGCGATTAGTACCTGCAACGCGTTACATGTTCGTCCCATTCAGCGTGTTTCAATAGAAGTGCAATTTTGTCAATGCCTTAACACACCGCGAGGTGGCTACCTTAACGCAAGCGTCGTAAAAGCGTCGGCCTCGCTCATAGCATCACGCTAATCAAACCGTAAATAGCTCTGCGACGCGCGCCTGCCTCACCGCGTTCCCCGCCTACGCGCTCGCCCCGAGAAAAATTGCGGCCGGACTACCAAGGCGGCACGATGCGCTTTGCGTTTCCCTCTAGTTCGGCCGCGGTGTTCAATCACATTTTAACATGCCGCAGGATGGCGACCAAGTTCTGCGTCGAATATGCAACGCTCTTCTGGCTTTCACAACTCGTTCTCGGATTACGCTTTTACCGTTAACAACTACAGCTACCACAAGGGTTTGTTTAATCACTTTGACATGGACGCTAGTCGTCGGCATGGAGATGTACCACCAAGCATCAAAGTGAGTGCATCCACGTTAAACGGTGCTATAGCTACCAGACAACAATATACATTGTGCAAACTTTCTTATATCAATGTACAGTAAACATTCAGTTACTTCTATAAGGGCACGTTTTACTTTCGTGTTATTCCGATTCCTATGACGGAGGGATCAACCATGTTTTTTTTTTTGTGGTTATGGTGTTCAATCTTTTTTTTTTTGTTTTGGCAGTCCGTCACCACCATTGCTGAAGAGAACGATGTCACCTGCAGTCCGCTGATGGCTGAGACATTCTCCGCTTGTCCTCATTTATATTTCTTCACAATCTAGTCATCTCAATACTTCTAAGCATCCAATGAACAACGTCTTAGTGGTCGTGTCTGCCTCCCCAACCCCTTTCTAAACCGCAGTTTTTTTTACTTGTCTTGCCGAGAAGAATGGTAGCTATTGTGCCTTTGTAAAAGGTGGCTAATGTACATATTTAAAAATCAGCGCGAAAATAACAGAACACACTAAGAAAGAACACAAGACGAGAGCTGTGAAACAACAGTTATTAGACAGCACTTGTTCTGTGTATTCCGTCTGTGTGCCCCGTTATGTTCGCACTGGTTTTTTAAATATGTATCTATTACAACTCGCCCATCTGCCTACCTTTTTTGGCTGAGGTACTCATATATCTTTCTGATACCTCTGCGGAGTCTAATGCATTCGCGCTGTATATGATAATGGTATCAAGGGTTTTGATGTACTCAGCAGGTTTTCAATTACCCGATTGATCGCATTGCTGTCATCCAGTGCTGAGTGCCCTTTTCTAAAGCCAGCTTCCTCTCTAGATGGTTTAAAATGAAGTGTTTCTCTCAGTTTGTTTGTGATTTCTTTTGTAAACGTCTTCTATAATACTCAAAGTAAGCTGATGGGCCCATAGTTATTCAGGTCTCTTGTGTCTCCCTTCTTGTGCAATAAAGAACGTTGGCATTTCTTCAGCTTACTGACGCATTTTAGGTCTTGTGACATTGCATGTTAAGTGTCACAAGTTTTTCTTAAGTTTTCAATACCTTCCATCTTTTACCACTTCATCTCTCATGTCATCTTCTCCGGCCGCTTTTCGTCGGGACATGTTTTCTAGAGCCTTTCTAAACTCATAGTTACACATAGAACTTCAATGTCATGTTCGACTTTGATTCCTCTCAAGGCTGGACGACTTGTCTCGGAGTTGTAGAGTTCAGTCTAGAAGTCTTCTGCCCCCTTTACTTTGTCATTCAGATAACACTGTCTGCTTATAATTTACTGCGTGCATTTTGGTCTTTTCTGTGCAGTTTCCTTTTACCTGATTTGATGCTCACGCCATATTTATTTTTTTACTGTTGCTTCTCTCCTTTTGACGTAATATTTCGCCATCTCACTGAGTTTCCTCGTGTCGACCAGCTCTGAAATATCATCAAATTCTATTCCATCTCTTGAGGTAGTGACTTTCCTCCGTTGTCTTTTTTTGTTAATTATTTCGTGGTCTGCGAGAGCACGTTTACCTCTCTCCTTAGTGCTTTGTCTCCTACAGCAAGGACCGCTTCAGAGATCAGTCTAGTTATGGTTCCGTTTATTCCCTTTAGGTCATTATATTCTTCTTGCTCGGATGCACCATGTTTCTCCCCAAGGAAATCTTAAATTGATGTGTTTTTATTCTGACTGTACATAGTTTGGCCTATTTTTATCGGTTATTTTGCTCTTGATATCTTCAGGTTGAAGGCTAGCCTCGTCCCTTCGAACATGTTATCACTACGTTTTACCTTCCGCTTCCCACTTGTACGCTTTCTGAAGAAAGTGTTAACGTCTGTTCTCTATCAATGCTAGAGCCACGCCACTAACTGCTTCTTTCCCTCTTCCTGCTTTCGCATTCGAATATCCAATGAATACGTTGCCCTAAGTAAGCACACTTTGTATTCCTAGTTCAGCACCCTCACGGACTTGTTCTTCGTCGTCACAGTTGCATTTGGTTTATATCTCCAATTCACGGCACTTGCTACCCTTTCATCGACAGCGTATAATCCATCAATGTTGCTTGCAGTGTCCTTGTACAGTGAGCCCAGTGTAGGGTAAGAGATATGGGCAACTCGGCCCCCGAAAGGCAGGAGTTCCGCCATGCTCCATCGGCGCGGGTGGTGTTCCAGTCGAGGATCCGGAGGCGCTGTTCTACGCCAAAGTCGAGCGGTCGCTCGCGGAAGCCGTCGGCTCCTCCGACTCCGCCGTTGAAATTCAACATAGTTGTGAGCTCCATGAGGGAAGCACTGGCCAAATGCTGTTGCAGGGAGGCTCGTTCTTTTTTTGGTAAGAGAGTCGCAGAGAGCAAGCGGGACTGTAGCCCTTCACTTTCCTTGTCGCCCAGAAGTCCCCCATCAGGGGAGATTTGATGAAAAGTTGTCGCACGCGTAAAACTGACATCGGCGGGGAAGGGCATTCGAACCCTTGATTTCTTGACTTGGAAACATAGCCAAGTTAGCAGGATGACCATGATTCCGAGGTGTGTAAGGCTTGATATCGCTTGAGTGCCCTGACGACTTGAGCCGCTTTCAGTCGTAAACTGTCAACGATGTCTAGGTTTTGCTGATTTGAAGTAGTAGAACTGCTAAATCTACTTTTTGAAGTTGCTGTATTGTCCGTGCGCGCTATTCTGAGAAGCAAGCCCTTGTGGAGGTGAAAACAGGCAACAACCACCCATAGTGGTCACCGGTGTTATTGGTATTAAGTTGGAGCAGTGGTCAACAAAATTCATTCTCGGAAATAGGTAAAAAACGCTCATCAACTCGCGTCGGTGTGCGTCGAAGGAATGCTTAGTACTTGGTGTTCATTAATTACGAGCAGATGAATGACTACTTGGCTGCCTATATTTAAAAATAGGACGTGGTAGTTTTATAGTGGTGACCGCGAGATTGTGAAATGCGAAAAAAAAAATTAGGAAGCTAATCAGATGAGACAATAAACACGTCTAGACGAGCGGACCACCGGCGGCTGGCTGTCGGACGTGGCGTAGGGATCCTAGAGGTTACGGGCATATTTATTTACGTGTTGTTCGTGTATGGTTTTTGGCGGTAAGAATGGCTTGCATTGTGGAATGAGGCAACTACGCAACATGCTGGTGAACACATGAAATGTGAATAATACATCCCATGTATCGAAGGCCAGGTGATAACGCGGAAGTGGTCTTTCAGCCACACTCACGCCCTATGCTCTGTTGTCTGCTGCGCTGCCGTTTCTCACTTGCATGTGCCAACCATTTCAGCGCATTGCCAGTGAGGGTGTCGCCGTGAAATTATGAACAAGTCTGGCCCCTTTTGAAATGAACTACGTGGTCCCAAGGGCGTGATTGCTCTCCACTGAAATGAATGACAGGGAGGAGCGTATTGCGAACTTCAGCTGAGATAGGGGCAGGCGAGATCAACAGTCTCTATTCACCATATCACCAAGTACACGAAGTTTAGTTCAACCTACGCATCGCATCATCCAGCAGAAGAGCGCCTCCGTTGTACTTCGGTCGGCCTCCCCGCGATGAGGACGCAATATATCTTCACCAAGGGGATTTGTGGTTTGAGTGCCTCCTCTAGTTACGAATTATCCAAAACATACCATAACATTCGCTCGCCCGCACAAATATTGTGAGAAGAACAGCGAACCCGACCCTATCCACCAATGAGCGGCCTAAACCCAGCGTTGCCTAACTGCACGACAGTGCTGTAAAATTTATAAAAGACCTTTTCTTTTTTATCGTTCTCTTTCGATCTGGCGCGCAGTACCAGAAAAAGTAATGTGTCCTGATTTGTCCAGTTTTGCAGTATAAAAACACGACTGCGACTGGACGAAACAGTGTCTTATTCAAACAGCTTGTGTTCACCTGATGCTATAGAAAGCCAGCGCTTTGCCATAGGTATTGTACTGGCACTTTTTTTTCTGTATGCACAAACTTGAGCTGTGCGGTTCGTGTTCGACCTGTCTTTTATAGTCTACGGTGCGAAAAATGCGGTTCAGTTGAAAGTGAGCGCAAATAATCTTGCGGTTATCGAGAAAAAGAGTTGTAAGCTGTATATTCATTGTGTTTATTGCATCTCGGCACTCTCGCACCCCTATCTTGCACTACAATTTTGAACGATAGACAACTCAGAAGTGAGCCCGTGATAAAAAAAGAGTGGCTGACTAGCGTCGTAAAGAAGTTTTCATGGCAATTTTTTATACGTCAATATTTCCTTAGATTTTACGCGATAGCGTGTAGGCTCAGTTTTTTTTAGTACTTTGAATTCTCTGGACGCAATCTTTACTTCGAAACTTTAAATCTTAAATCCTATTCATTGTGAAGTTCCACGTTACCTCTAAGTTAGATTCACTCTTTATGGCGGATCACCGATTGAGTCTGCTGGCTAGAGTGACGTCACTCAGCTACAGCTAGTCAGGCTGCTAGCAGATCGACTGCGTCATCTTTTTGTGTGGAGCGAATAACTGTCCGAGAGGTGCATCACGTTCCTCCAAGGACTGTGTCAATTAAATATTCATCCCATCCAGTCAATCGAGCATTACGCGTGAACGCCTGGCTGCAAGCTGTACAAAGCTCCCGGTCATTGTACTTTCGTCTACGGAACCATCTACTTAGATTTAGGTGCACGTCAAAGAACACCGGATGGTCTAAATTTCCGGAACCCTCCCTCATAATCATATTGCTGTTTGAGACGTAATACCTCAACAATTGTTTTTAATTATACGGGACCATCACCGCGGGGTCTTGCTCAACAGAGACGTTACCTAGAGCAGTAAAACGTGAGCCACTGGTAACCGCAGCTCTAGGTTGCACACGCCATCTATTAGCACAGAGAAAATGGACAGATTTATACAAATATGTTTTTCTTGTTAGAAAGCGTCAGCCTAGCGGATATTTACGTTTACTAACTTCGCCGTTTTGTCGAAGTAACTGCAAGCATTCGGGAACGAGAAATGCTGCACGCCGCATCAAATTTAATGAAAATTCGAGTCAATTTTCTAACAATCAAGTCGAGGTGCTATTCACGTCGTGAAGCTCCTAATAACTACGGAATGCTTCTCCCTTTGACTTCAACAAGAACTAACGCACACGCAAAGCGTACTCAAGAATCCCAATGGCATCACACAGGTCCGCAGCGCCACCTTGCGAGCCATCACTCCGTATAAGTTACTTTGTATGCTTAAGCCACTGAAATCATAAAACTGCCTGAATTCTTCGGGCCATAAGCTTATCGCTCCTTCAGTTTAAAGTAGACGTAGCAGTAAACTCTAAGTGCCTGCACAAGAAATACAGTCTGGGCTGGCCAACTTTAATTGACTATATCCCCACAAATTAGCTCAAACAATTTTTATCTATTCATTTTGATCTTCACATAGAGTAGCCAATAAAGGGGATCTCGGAGGAGTGTTTTCCCACTCCTCCGAGAGCATCGTTATTAGCCTCAGTAAGTCAGTTTGTACTTCTGAGGACACATATACAATTACAGGACTCACAAAAAAGTACAAAACAATAAAATACGACGCACATACAAAAAACGACTGAAATTTCTTAGCGCTATTTAAGTGCTCAGGTAATTAAGCGGTAAACAACCGCACTGCTATGCAGACAAGTGCAGTGTCCTTTAGCCCGATGGAAAACTGTAATGAAGTGTGTTAATTATGCTAGCGTAGAAGACACTAAAGTTCAGCTGATTACCTTCTCTTGTGGTCACGGTCCTTGCCTGTAATAAGTGGATCTTGAGGGACGTGTTCATATGCTTTAGAGGGGGTTGTGATTCATAATTTCTTGAAATTCTCAACAATGAAAGGTATTTGTAATCAATTCGGGTCCAAACGTATAAATACGAAACTGCTTCACTGCATTAGCCTTTTCTAAAAAACGAACACGAGCGAGAAACGTATAAAAACGCATTTCGTGCTCTTGAAAGAACTCCTTGAGTTATTAAGGATCCTCACTGAAAAGGAGTACATTTCTGAGATAATCCAAGTTGAGCTTAAAGTGGACGTACAGACGCTCACCACTTGACTGTACTCGACCTTACAGAGCTGTAACGTCGCTGGAAATTATTAGCTTTGAGTTTCTGGGCGGGGTCGGGGAGGTCCTTCACGAGGCAGTGAATTTGTACGCCCGAGGGTTAGCGCGTTGTAAATATGAGCGTTATCAGCGCGAGTCAAACACTCTTTTGCACACCCTAAAGATGGAGATCGTTCTGAAACGCGACCTATGTGAAAGTCTCCCATTAGACGTTTCCACTCAAGCGAACGGATCGAAATGCGGGCCAGTCACCGACCGTCACTTCAATTTCCGATGCGAAGAACGCGTATCGTTTTACGGACAGTAAGCCTCCTACACATAGCTCAGAGAATGTTAGCAAGACACACGTTACAACAATCGATTGAACATGCTGTGGTAACCTCACCATGCCCTAAGCGTTCACGTATAGGAGTACTGCAGTACATCAACATATAGCGACTCATTGTCTTCGCATATGCGTTTCTGATTGACAGGCGTCGATGAGTAGCGCACACGCACTCACTTTAACATTTCCAAGCATTGAAGTAATTTTATCCGTTGATTACGGCAACATCTATTAGAGTTTTCAGTTCCGATTGTCACTGCCACTCGAGGTAGCATAGCAACTGACCTTGCCAAAGTTGCAGGAAGGCGATTGCGTTCGTCGGACGTTCGTGGCATAAATGAAAGCGTTAGTTCTGCACGATAACACTCGAACCACGTGACAATTACATGATCGACAAGACACGCAAGGTGCATACGAAATCGGTTCGTCGTAAATCTACTCACGCGCATCTGCTTTCTGCGCGCTCGCAGGTCGTGGCCTGGCGTGCATGATGGGGAACCCGTTCCTGTGCCGAAGAAACTGCTTCATGCTTTACCCCGGCAGCACGGGCTTCTGCATGGGCTTCCGGTGTCGCTGCATTGGTGGCCCCTTTATTCGCCCCTTTGGTCCCATTCTACCCATTGGTCCCATTGCTCCCATTGTACCCATCGTACCCATGCGACCCTTCTTGAACCCGTTCTTGATGGGATGAACGAGGCCGCCATTCCGCGCTGCAGCGGAGCAGTCATTAAATTTTTAGTTATTTTTTTCCACGAGAGAAATTTATTAGGGTATGTATCAGTAACACACACCAGGACGGTGGCAAGGTGCACCGCGTCAAATAAAATGTGCCCGCTTGGCGTCGCTTCTGTAATTTTCTTGTCTCCACACAATAACTGAAACAGTGTGCACGCGTGTGTGTTTTTAGCATGCATCACCGACGGCAAAATATGCTATGCGAAGCAGCTCATCCAGAATTAGGCTATATCAAGAACCGTGCAATCCCTATAGTCTTGAAGAATGTTTGCCGGCCACTTTCCCTGACAGGAACTGTCGCATCGCGAAAAGCATTTAGTGAAGCGGGGCGGACACGCTGCGCGTATTATTTAGTACGCATTTATTACAACGAATACAGTAATCGACGTTAGTAAGTTCGAGCCATCACATGCCGACTATAATTAAGAGTGCGACGGAAACCCGTCTGGCGAGGAAAGAACATGGTGAAAAGAAAAGCAACACTCGTCAAGAAGTAAAAAAATTAAATGAGCCTAAAATGACTCTTCGGAATCCGTGCGGGTTCCTTGGTCACCAAGTCATCGTATCTTTGTTCTCGAATAGCTTTGCCAGCGTGCAAACGGCTAATGTCCAATCGATCCCTCTTAATAACGGGCACAGAAGCTTCTCTATCCACCAGTGCGTCCACTTCGACACCGATTTGCGCAGGTATGGGGGGCCAAATGTACCGTCTCACGGTCGTTATCCGCCATGTGCGCTGCTGCCTTGAGCTGTACTGGTGGCGCCACCTACGGCGAACGATGGCGAAAACCAGATGCACGCGGCTCATAGAAGCCTTGCGCAAACCGACCACTGCTCCCCGTTTTTTTTTTATTGCATTAAGTTTTTCCTTCTGGTTTTAAACTTGCACTGCCGACGCTGTTCCACTAGACCGCCATGCCGTTTGTTACGTTTATTGATTTATTTTAATTGTTTGAAAATGGCAGGGCTGTTTTTTTTATTCCTATGCATGCGCGCGAGGCGCCGCATACTTTACTTACGTGCATGCGTCTAACGTTGTTCGTATGCGCGTGATCTACTAACACAGATGAAATAAAAACTGCTGCAACATGAAACAATCTTGTTTTGTTGAACACCCTAAACAGTACAACAACAATGCATATTACGGTTATATACCTGCATGAGAAACGCACAAAAGGCAAGCGCTTTTATCTTTACCCAACACTTATAGCACTTAACTATACAAGTAATAATGTCAAGAAACTGAAAGTTAACTTCTTTAGCGTCATACAGCGGCGCAATGAATGTGTGAAAGTATACTAGAGCAAACGACCAATAAAAATTGATGCAGCATTCTTTCTTTTTATTTCACAGACCGCAATACAATAACCTAATTCTGAAAAAAAAACAATCTAGTCAGTTTTATCGTTCAAGCCACAACCCTTCGGATTTATATGGGAATTGTGCACGCGTGTAGTGTACCTAGTATGCTAGGTTCTCCCTTGGTACGTGAAACAGCACTTAAAATGCGCTTCTAGAAGTAATATTTGTGCAATAGCAAGCGTAACGAGAGGGCAACTACTTACACCCTCACCCACCTTGGTAAAAACAGTATTCCAGTTACAATGCAATATTAACTGACGCGAAAACGATAGCAACATACTTGGTACCGCAGAGTGGTCGAAAGCTGACGCGCTAGGCGAAGCGTGATATCTTAACTGTAGCACAGCCGTGCGCGCACAGTGCGCTAGAATATTCTAGCATTCGTAAAGGACGCAGTCATTTCAGCGGTTGCCACAATGTATCCACCACTCACGTCATTAAACTGCTGCGACGCGGAGAACTACACACATTGCTGACGGTCAGGGGAAAACGCCGTCTTGAGAGGCCATCTTGTCTAGCGACGAACAGGCAAAAGTGCACAACTGAGACGGTTGAAGCATTGCCTTTTATGTGACGGCAGTTCAGCGAAATCAGGGCTCATCGTCCTACGTGTGGCCACCACCTTAACACAATTTTAACGTTGCAACGTCCAAGGAACAAGACGCTACGAAGGCGATGCGTCCAGCCGGTCTTTTCGGGTGCGCTGCCGTCTGCGTAGCCCATGCGCGCTCCCACGATAAGGAAAAGAAATTTTAAAAATAGGACGCGTGTCTGCATGCTGCGATGCAAATGTCGTCGAAAGACGATAGTCTTCTGCCGGTAGTTTTTTTTTCTGCCGGCCGTTTCTGGCAGCCTAAGAAACACTAGGGTCATAAGAATTACGTATCTATGTATTTTCTAGTAAAGGAACACACCAGCTAATACTCACGTATTGATGCCGAGCCTCAGATATGCGTAATATTTGCTTTTTGATTGACAATGTTCACAAGTATGAACGCCGCTACCAGTTCAAGATGGCTGGGTGTTCAGCAAGTGGTTAAACTTTGGCCGGGTGGCTGAATCGTGTGAGAGACAGACAGACAGACAGACCAAAATCCCAAGAGAGACTATCGTCTTTAAAAACTACAGAGAGGGGTTAACTGAGCGCATAGAAAAACGGTGGAAGCAAGAACAGGTGTTGCTTCGTCGGTGTGGGGCATCGTCGAGAAATGGCGCCTCTTTTTTTTCTGCGCAACGAAAGTGCAAATTTCATCGAAAATGCACGGGATTCTATGGGGGCTTAGGAGAGGGTGCAACCGCCTTTTTCGAGCCGAGCAGTGGCACCACCGTACCAACCTTCTGGCAATTAATCCTGGGTCATGCGCAGTGCTCTAGCATGGCCTCCGAGAGTGCGCGCCGGTGGGTTTCTCTCCGGCAGTTCCAATCGTACGGAGAGAGTGTAATTTCAGAGGTGGGCGTGGCCCGCTGCTCCTCCACACCGCGGCGCTCGCCACTGAGGGTCTGAAAGGCTGCTGCGCTGTTGGCGCGGCTTGCGTGAGGCGAGGAAAAAAATGGGCTTGCGCTTTTATATATCCTGCCACTGATTTGGAAATATGAGGTCAACGTGGACGAGAGGCAAAAAGCATGCGGGGGCCTATTTTTTCTCAAATGCGCTGTTTTTTTTCTGTAGATATGCGCCTCCTATATTAGAGCACTTGGAAGTGCGATGCCTCTGCAAGCGATCCGCATGCGATGGAAACGCACAACGCTGTTTTCGCGCTGCATTGTGTGGGGGTGCTGGCGAAGGAGCTCAAAAATGTGAACGATTATTGAGCCAGGCGCGATGACGCTCGGTGCTCGTGCTCGCCCTGCCGCTGAAGACAGATCAGTCGCCTCCGGGCCTTCGTAAAGTAAAGCTGTTTGCTTGTCGCCGCCGTGTTCGCTCTGAGGGCTCCGGCCAACTACTGGCCCTGAGCCCACAATAGATATTGTCACGTGGTCGTGACGTCGACGAAGGCAACAGTCAGCACGTCCGAGATAAAACTCTTTATTTGGCCGAACTTATGGCCGGGAAACTGAAGGTGAAACTAAAGCAATACACTGATAGCGGCGAACAGAGCGTCGACCGTCGATCAACTGGCAAGCGGTGAAGCGCGTCGGCATTTATACATGTGCCGTCGAATATTCCAGCGTTATCGCTGGTTGTCGCACAAGTTCTAGAATAAGCTCGAGTGTTCGCGTCTTGCGCGCAATCTTAACAAAACCATCTACAATAATCGCGAAGCATCTCGAACAATGAGGCGCGGTTTGCGCTTAGCGTTGCTGACAGTCTTTGTGGGCGAAAACCGAATACAGCTAAAGTGATAAGAAACGCACGTGGCAATGCCCCCCTCTGAAAAAGCATCGTCCCGATGCTTAAAACAGAACACGGGGGGAGGGGGCAATACGTGCAACAATAAATTAACAAGAATAAAGCAATAAAGTAAAACAAGCAACAAGCACAAGCAAGATAGTACAATAAACAATAAGTACAAGCAAGAAAGTACAATAATAAAGCAAAAGTACAGTCCTCAGATTCACTAACGCGCGTAATATGGCTTGAGGCGCACGACATGGACGACTTCCGGTCGCGCACGACGCCGCTGAGAGTTCGTAATGCCGTCAGGGACAACCTCGTAGTCGAGTGCGCCGAGGCGTCGAAGTACCCTGTACGGTCCGAAATATCGTCGAAGAAGTTTCTCACTCAGTCCCCGTCGGCGTATTGGCGTCCATACCCATACACGGTCACCGAGTTGGTATTCCGTGTTGCGTCGTCGAAGGCTGTAGCGGCGGCTGTCAGTCGTCTGCTGGTTCGTGATGCTGTCGTGCTTATTCGGCGCGCTGTAGGTAGGTGGTCACGCCGACGTTTTCCTCGTCGGTCACGTTTGGTAACATGGCGTCGAGCGTCGTTGCCGGGCTCCGTCCGTATAGACCAACTTGTATGGCGTCATCCGCGTCGTTTCTTGTACGGCCGTGTTGCACGCGAAGGTCACGTACGGAAGGATGGCGTCCCACGTCCTGTGTTCGACGTCGACCTACATGGCCAGCATGTCGGCGATGGCCTTATTTAGACGCCCGGTCAGGCCGTTGGTCTGTGGGCGGTACGCGGTGGTCCGGCGGTGGCTTGTGTGGCTGTATTCCAAGATCGCCTGAGTTAGGTCAGCCGTAAACGCCGTACTGAGTCTACCAACTGGCGGCAGAGCGGTTTACTTCGCCGTCGCCGCTTCGGCTGTCCGTAACGCGGAGTGGTATTAAGCGCATATAATGTAAGCAGCATAAAGTATAGTCGAGAATTTCGCTCCTAACTGTTGTCTTGATGAGCTCAAAGAAGGTAGCCAAGAAAAAATGTGGTGGTTTACTTAAATTGAATTGGTCGAAATGAGTTGACCGGAAGCCTTTTTGTGCCAATGCCGCTGTCAGACACGTACGCACGCACATATATACACATGTGCGTACACACGCAATACAGGCACGCACGCACGCGCATACACATGCGATACACAGATACACGCACGCACATATATACCCACGCACGTACACATGCGATACAGACACGCACGCACATACATACACACGAGCATACACGCGATACAGACACGAACGAAAGCACATAGACATACAGGCACGTACACACGCGCTACATACACGCACGCACATGTATACATACTGTCACGTGGTCGTGACGTCGACGAAGGCAGCAGTGAACACGTCCGAGATGAAACTCTTTATTTGGCCGAACTTGTGGCCAAGAAACCAAAATTCAAACCACAGCAATACACTGATAGCGGCGGACAGAACGTCGACCGTCGATCAACTGACAAGCAGTCAATCGCGTCGGCTTTTATACAGGCGTTATCGAACTTTCCGGCAATATCGCTGGTGGCGGCGTTATCTCTAGACAAAGCTGGAACTTTCGCGTGCGGGGCGCAACCTTAACAAAACGATCTACTACAATCGCGACGCTTCTAGAACACCACTTCGCGGACAGCGTCGAGCGTTGATAACCGTCCCTGCCGGTCAAACCCGAATACATCAAAACAAGACAAGTGGGCGAGGCATTGCCCCCTCTGAAAAATCATCGTCCCAATGCTTGTGAAAGAACATAAAAGAGAAAAAAAAAAAACAAGTGCATACACAAATAAATTACATAACAAAGGAAAAGATAGAGTCCTCACGTTCGCTAACGCGCAAAAAACGGCTTGAGGCGCACGACATGGACGACTTCAGGTCGCGCACGGCGCCGCTGAGAGTTCGTAATGCCGTCAGGGACAACCTCGTAGTCGAGTGCGCCGAGGCGTTGAAGTACCCTGTACGGTCCGAAGTATCGTCGAAGAAGCTTCTCACTAAGTCCTCGTCGGCGTATTGGCGTCCATACCCATACACGGTCACCGGGTTGGTACTCCATGTGGCGTCGCCGAAGGTTGTAGCGGCGGCTGTCAGTCGTCTGCTGGTTCTTGATCCGTAGGCGGGCGAGCTGTCGTGCTTCTTCGGCGCGCTGTAGGTAGGTGGTCACGTCGATGTTTGGTAACATGGCGTCGAGCGTCGTTGCCGGGCTCCGTCCGTAGATCAACTTGTATGGCGTCATCTGCGTCGTTTCCTGTACGGCGGTGTTGTACGCGAAAGTCACGTACGGAAGGATGGTGTCCCACGTCTTGCGTTCGACGTCGACGTACATGGCCAGCATGTCGGCGATGGTTTTATTTAGACGCTCGGTGAGGCCGTTGGTCCGTGGGTGGTAAGCGGTGGTGCGGTGGCTGTATTCCAAGATCGCCTGAGTTAGGTCAGCCGTAAACGCCGTACCTCTTTCGGTGATGAGAACCTTTGGGCGCCGTGTCGAAGGACGATGCTCTCAACGAAGAACTTGGCTACCTCAGCGGCACTGCCTTTGGGCAGGGCTTTTGTTTCGGCGTAGCGGGTGAGGTAGTCGGTAGCCACGACGATCCATTTATTTCCGCAAGTCGACGTTGGGAACGGCCCCAGGAGGTCCATCCCGATCTGCTGGAATGGTCGCCGAGGAGGCTCGATCGGCTGAAGGAAGCCTGCTGGTCTTGTGGGCGGTGTCTTCCGTCGCTGACAGTCTCGGCACGTCCTTACGTAGCGAGTGACGTCGGCGGCAAGGCGCGGCCAGTAGTACTTTTCCTGTACTCGTGCGAGCGTTCGGGAAAGTCCGAGGTGTCCAGCCGTTGGGTCGTCGTGCAGGGCATGCAGAATTTCTGGTCGCAGTCCCGAAGGTACAACAATAAGGTAGCTGGCTCGGGCCGGAGAGAAGTTCTTCTTTACAAGGACGTTGTTTTTCAAGGAAAATGATGCCAAACCTCGCCTGAATACTTTTGGGACAGCGATGGTCCTGCCCTCCAGGTATTCCACTAGACCCTTCAGTTCCGGGTCGGCTCGCTGTCGTTCGGCGAAGTCTTCGGTACTTATGGCTCCCAAGAACCTGTCATCGTCCTGGTCGTCGGGCGGTGGTGGGTCGACGGGCGCACGAGACAAGCAGTCGGCGTCGGAGTGTTTCCTTCCGGACTTGTACACGACAGTAATGTCAAATTCTTGAAGTCTTAGGCTCCACCGTGCGAGGAGACCTGAAGGGTCCTTCAAGTTAGCTAGCCAACACAAGGCGTGATGGTCGCTCACAACTTTAAGGGCCTGCCGTAGAGGTAGGGGCGAAACTTCGACGTAGCCCAGATGATGACGAGGCACTCCTTTTCTGTTGTGGGATAGTTGACCTCTGCTTTAGACAGCGACCGGCTAGCATAAGTGATAACCCTTTCCAGTCCGGCCGTCCGCTGCACAAGGACGGCGCCGATAGTCCTATGCTGCTCGCATCGGTGTGAATCTCCGTATCGGCGTATTCGTCAAAATGCGCAAGTATCGGAGGTGTCTGCAGGCGTCGTTTCAGTTCACGAAATGCTTCGACTTGCGCTGTTTGCCACCTGAATTCGACGTCGGTCTTCGTGAGCTGCGTTAATGGCTCGGCAATCCGTGAAAAGTCTTTGGCAAAGCGTCTGTAAGGCGCACAAGCCGAGAAATCGGCGCACGGCCTTATTGTCGGTGGGTGGCGGGAAAGCGGCGATGGCAGCTGTTTTCTGCGAGTCTGGGAGCACTCCAGTCATGCTGATCACGTGACCCAAAAACAAGAGCTCCTCGTACGCGAAGCGGCACTTTTCTGGCTTCAGGGTGAGCCCGGAGTTCTTGATTGCTTGAAGTACGGATTGAAGTCGCTGGAGGTGTTCGTCGAAGTTCGAGAAATACACAACGACGTTGTCCAAGTAAACAAGGCAAGTCTGCCTCTTCAAGCCAGCTAATACAGCATCCATCACTCGTTGGAAAGTCGCAGGTGCCGAGCAAAGACCGAAGGGCATGACCTTGAACTCGAACGGGCCGTCCGGTGTTATAAAGGTGGTCTTTTCTCGGTCTCTCTCGTCGACTTCAATTTGCCAGTAGCCGGTCTTGAGGTCCATCGACGAAAAGTGATTCGCGTTTTGGAGTCGATCCAGGGTGTCGTCTATCCGTGGGAGAGGGTACACGTCCTTCTTTGTGATTTTGTTCAGGCGACAATAATCGACGCACAAACGTAAGGTTCCGTCCTTCTTCTTCACTAACACCACGGCTGACGCCCATGGACTCTTCGACGCCTGGATGATGTCGTCGCGTAGCATTTCATCGACTTGTTTCTTAACCGCCTCCCGTTCCCGCGTCGAAACCCGGTAGGGACTCTGACGGAGTGGTCGAGCATTTTCTTCTGTTATAATGCGGTGCTTAGCAAGGGGCGTTTGTCGGACCCGCGATGACGATGAGAAACAGTCCCTGTATTCCTGCAGAAGGCGTCGAAGCTGTTGCTGTTGGCGAGCGGGAAGACTTGGGTTTACGTCGAAGGGTGGCTCAGGGATCGTCGTCGTAGCTTCGTCAGAATCTGAAAAGGCAAACGCATCGCTGACGGCCAAGATTTCTTCGATGTATGCAATCGTCGTGCCCCTGCTCAGGTGTCTGTATTCCTGGCTGAAGTTCGTTAGCATCACGCTTCCTTTTCCTTCATGCAACCGAGCAATGCCCCTTGCGACGCAAATGTCACGGTCTAGCAGCAAACGCTGATCGCTCTCGATGACACCTTCGATGTCTTCAGCTTTTTCGGTGCTGACGGAAATTATGACGCTGGAGCGAGGCGGGATGGTAACTTGATCCTCGAGCACGTTCAGGGCATGTTGACATGGACTCGTATCCGGCGGTGTCGTTTTGCCCGACGATAGGGTTATCGATTTGGTTCTTAAGTAGATGACGGCGTCGTGATGGTTTAAGAAGTCCATGCCAAGTGTGACGTCCCTGGAGCAGTGTTGCAAGATTACGAAACTCGCAGGATACGTGCGATTATTGATTGTGACTCTTGCTGTGCAGACTCCAGACGGCGTTATTAGATGGCCTCCAGCGGTGCGGATTTCGGGGCCTTCCCAAGCAGTCTTAACTTTCTTCAACTTCGTGGCGAAGGGCCCACTGATGACGCAATAGTCGGCTCCAGTATCGACGAGAACGGTGACGTTGTGGCCGTCGATGAGAACGTCGAGGTCGCTAGTGCGTCGTCTCGCGTTGCGGTTGGGTCTCGGCGTCGGGTCACGGCTGCGTCGGTTTGTTCCGCTGCTTCCATGTTGCGCCGTCGGGTCTTCTTCGGTCCGCGAGATCTTGTCGTCAGGGGTCTGTCTGGTTCGCGTCGTGTTCTGAAGGTTCCGTCGCGACGTCGTCGTCGTCGGCGGAGGATCTTCGGTAGTTCGTCGTACAGCAACCGCACTTCCACCAGATGTCAAGTGGTCGTGACGTCGACGAAGGCAGCAGTGAACACGCCCGAGATGAAACTCTTTATTTGGCCGAGAAACTAAAATTCAAACCACAGCAATACACTGATAGCGGCGGACAGAACGTCGACCGTCGATCAACTGACAAGCAGTCAAGCGCGTCGGCTTTTATACAGGCGCTATTGAACTTTCCAGCAATATCGCTGGTGGCGGCGTTATCTCTAGACAAAGCTGGAACTTTCGCGTGCGGGGCGCAATCTTCACAAAACGATCTACTACAATCGCGACGCTTCTAGAACACTACTTCGCGGACAGCGTCGAGCGTTGATAACCGTCCCTGCCGGTCAAACCCGAATAGATCAAAACAAGACAAGAAGTGGGCGCGCATATACAAGTGATAGACACGCACGCATATACATGCACACGCGATACAGACACACATGCACATACATACGTACGCACGCGGTACAGGCACGCACGCACGCCCGTACATACATACACACGCGATACACGCGCCCACATACATACACACGCGGGTACAGTCGCTATAGACACGCACGCACATACACACGCGCGAATATACACAAGCACACGCCCGCACAGGCGCACACATACACACACATACGTGTGCACAAGCACATACGCACGCGCCAATACACACATGCACACACACATACGTGCGCGCACGCACACACAGGCGCGAAGACATACACAAGCGCACGCACACCATGGCGTACACGTACACAAACCTACGCACACGCAGGCGCGCACCTGTACTCGCACACACACGCAAACACATGCGCACATGCACCTACACACGCAGGCGCACACATGCACACATACAAACACGCATGCACCCGCACACACACGCCTGGAGGGTTCACGCCTGTTTCATGGCGTGCGCGAGCAACTAAAAGCGCGCGAAGTTTCCTTGCGCGCGCTTTTCGTGATGTCAGGGTCACCTGACTAGGAGGTATCGCGCGTCGCAGCCACTCAGCGTTCCAGATGCGCCGGCTCCACGAAAGAGAAGGTGAAAAAAAGAGGAGGTTGACGGCGCGGCGAGGGTGCGGCGGCGTGGATAAAACAGCGCCGCGACTTTCCAACATCTATAAGGGCTTTAACGTACGAGGGGGATAGTTTCGCGTTGTATGTGGTGGCCGCGTGCTGCGCGGTCCATGTGCACTGGTTCAACAAAAGTCGAAACTACAGCTTAGCCATGGGCAAGCACGCCACTGCACGAAGGATATTTCGGCAACAGTGGCTGGAGGACCAAAAGTGGGAACAGTGGCTGGAGGAAAGGTGAGAACGTTTTCGAAAAGTTAACGGTACTTTACGGATTAAAACTAATGCTTTCATGCGGCTACAATACTTTATAATAAAACTTTCCTTGCCTGCAACCGCCGGTGCAAGGCCGATGCCTTCAAGAAATTGAGCACTGCCTTCGTCGCCTTCACCCGCGATGACGTCTCACGACGACATGCCAGAATGGTTTCTGCCGTCATCGGTCTGGGATCTATGCGAGCAAGAGCGACTGCGAGGGATTTTCTCTGCGCATTGTAGCGAGGACAGTCGCAGATGTTCTGTAGAAGATGTGCTGACGACGTTAGCCTGACTGTGAGATGTTGTGTCTGACTTTTTGTGCGTGCGTGCTCTCCTTCTCTCTCTCTCTCTCTCTCTATCTTTATATCTCCCCCATCCCTTCCTCCAGTGTAGGGTAGCATACCGGTCCTTCTAAACTGGTTAACATCCATGCCTTTCCTTTCTCTCCTATTCCTTCCTTCCTTCTTTGCCTGCACCTTCGGCTGTTCGACTCCGCACCTGCTGTCGGACTTCCTCCGAAAACGCGCAGCGGAAAGTCTCGTGTAAGCATGACAAACTGTTGTGTTCCAGAATTTTGGCACAATCGAAACGTTTTCCGTTGTAGTGGTGTGTTGCAGATAGGGAATTACAAGCAAATGAAAGCTTTTCGCCATGATTTCTTGTGTCCCCTATATACCATATAGCATCGAGACAATGAAAAGCGTGGCATTGGTTGGTATCTCGGTTCCTACGTTGCTGCATATGCGCAGTTTCTTCATCAATAAGATCAGTCATAATAATGAGGAGTAAAGACATATTCATAGCCTGAGCATTTGTTACACGCTAAGCTTGAGAATTTAAACCCGCCGTGGTATTCTAGTGGTTATATGCTCGTCTGTTAACGTTAAGGTAGCGGGTTCAATTCCCGCCTCGGAGGTCGCATTTTTCATGAAAAGTAAATGTTAGAGGCCCGTGTGCATAGATTCAGGCGCATGTTATGGAACCCTAGCGTTTTGATATTTCCGGACCTCACGTCTTTCATAATCATGTCGTTGTTTTGGGGCGTAGAACCACAATTATTGATTGACAATTTTAATGTTAACATTGCGTTGAATCTGGGTAATTTATTTTTCCTGCAGACTAGATTGTTCCTGCAGAAAGTGGCCAAGCCTTCGCACGATGCAAGGTTTCTTCCTGTGAAGTACGGGCACACTATGCGATACAGAGTGCTTAAAAGCGCAAACGACAGGAGGGGATAGAAGAGAGGAAACAGAGCGTTAACTGCCAACAATTTATTTCTTGCGAAAGTCACCAGTTCCAGCAGTCATGCGCGAAACAAGTACATCACAACGCCAAGCCAAGGAACGCATGCCGCCATGCCGAGCACCGCTCGCCGATTGGGGCTTCGCCCCGTCCGTGATGTCCTCGCGCCCCTAGCCGATCGTGGCCCCGTCCCTGAACTTCGCTGACCGGATCCCCCTACTTCTTGCTATAAAATGCGAAGCATTTCTCAGCGAACCTCAGCAGGCATCTGCTAAATTTGTGGGATAGCCGCAGAAAGATTGTTCGGCGGCTTCGAAAAAATAAGGCCAACGTACACATACAGGATGAATTGGCAAGGTGCAACGAAAACATACAGAGATACGCTGATGATCTGGCTAGGCGGAATTGGCAGGAGACGTGCGAAAGCATCAACGGACATCTACACCTCTCGAGAGTTTGGCAGATCCTCAAAAACTTCCTTGGTCGCGCGACAGAGCGCCATGCTTTAGCCAATATTCAGCTCACTTTACAAATTGGTGACGATGAACTTCACAAAGCAATACTTGACACTTTCTATCCGCCAACGCAACCAGAGGAGCTTCCCAGTTACACAGGGCTTAGCAGTTCGGGAATGGACTCAGACTTCACTGCGGCAGAGCTATCCACCGCACTGGCATCCATGTCCAGGAACACAGCACCTGGCGCTGACGAAATCACATATGCCATGTTACGCAACCTCTCAAATGACCAACAATCCATTCTTTTGGGGTTTTTCAACGACATCTGGCGCAGTGGTGTGTTACCTATTGAATGGAAAATTGCCACCACATGCGTCATTCCCAAGCCGGGCAAAAGGCCGGATTCTCTTACTAATCTGAGGCCTATATCTCTGACCTCGTGCGTTGGCAAGGTCATGGAAAAAATGATTCTTACTAGGTATGAGTGGCACCTTGACAACCACAAGCTACTCCCAGCAACACTTATTGGATTTCGCCGCCATGTTTCAGCTCAGGACGCGGCGCTGCTTATAAAACAGGATGTTTACTCCCAGAGTAGCAGAGTTCAAACACGTACCCTTGTTGGCCTTGATATACATAAAGCATTTGACAACATCAAACACGCTGCTCTATTGGAGAAAGTGTATGACACTCAACCAGGCCGGTGCTTCGCAGACTACATCCGCAGCTTTCTCAGCGACCGACAAGTTCAAATAGCTATGACTAATTCCACTACAACGAATCATGCGCTAAGACGAGGAACGCCCCAGGGAGCAATACTTTCTCCAACACTCTTTAATGTTGCTCTAAAAGATCTTCCAACTGAACTCAATTCAATTCCAGGGCTTAGGCATATCATCTATGCGGATGATATCACGCTTTGGTGCACGACAGGTAACGCTGGCGAGCAAGAAAACACACTACAGCAAGGAATAAACACCGTTGCGCAGTACCTCGCTAGTCTTGGACTTCAGTGCTCCCCTGGAAAATGTGAATACATAGTCGTCCTGAATGACCATACCAAAGCAGCAGAAGAAAGACGACACCTCATCGAGCTTAACGTGCATGGACAACCAATACCAAGAAAACAACACATACGTATTTTGGGATTTTATTGGCAGCAGGATGGCAGATCAGACATATGGATGCAGCGCACTCAACAACAGATCAGTCAGATAACGCACATGCTCAAACGAATAGCTAACAAAAATAATGGTGTCAGAGAAGCTGAGCTCCGGCGCATCACAGAAGCCTTAGTATATACCAGGATTATGTACGGCTTTCCGTACATGCATCTCACCGCGACCCAGCTCCGTAAACTCAACAACCTCCTTCGAGGCATCACGCGCGTAACCCTTGGGGTACCAAGCTATGCACCAAGTGCCTTCGTAGATGCGACAGCAATCTACAACAACTTGAGTGAAAGACTAATTATGCATGAAGAAGGTCAAACGCACCGCCTAACAACTTCCAACCAGGGCCGTCGCCTACTAGAACTTGTGGGACACAATACTACCAATCTGCCCCCTATACCACCGCCAGCTCCTCCGTGGGACGCACTTCCTTATATTGACGTTCGACCAATCCCAAAACACATGCACACTAAAAGAGATGTTGAAAGACGCCAATCGCGCTGCCGCCGACAGCTTCAAAGTGATCCGACCTCATACCACGCAGATGCCAGCTTTAGAGCCGGCAAAGCAGTCACAGCTACAATGGACCCACGTGGTCAAACAATCGTAAAACACCATCACGACGTTCCTTCTGCGGCAATAGCAGAAATACTGGCCATAACGCAAGCCATCACACAGCATGAGCACGCCTCTCGAGAAATTACGGTCAGGACAGACTCGCAGGCAGCCCTACGGGCCTTCCTCCAGAACCAACTCCCTCCAAACGTACTGGCTGAGCTCACTACTTATGGACATCATAATCCCGGTATATTAGTTCACCTGGAATGGACGCCAGGTCACTCTTCTTCCTTGGGCAACTCCCGGACCCACGCTGAGGCCTCAACACCCTGGTGTTCCCATACCTCCCAGGGTTGGCCTGACATTTATCTGCCGACAGTGGACCGCGCAGAACGCCATAAGGAACGAAGGGCCCGCCTGAAATCCCTCCGAATAGCCCGAAGAGAGCTCCCTAGACCGCCGGAGGCTTTTTCGAGAAAAGATACCGCGGTCTTAAGGCAAGCACAAACATACTCTTTACCGAATGACTTCACACTACATAAAATACAACAAGCCCCGAATACACCTCATTGCCAAGTGTGCGGTTCCATACCGACTCTATCCCACACATACTGGCACTGCCCCAGAGCCAACACGCCACAACGCCATTCACTCTGCTCTAACATACATACATGGGAGGCCTGGGTTGCGAATCTGGGTGAAACCACCTCCTCGTGGGCAACTCTCCTTAACCACATACTAGCCATCTTAGGGGAGGTCAGTACAGCCTCACCCTAGAACCCAGACCCGGACTTGGGTTTCGAAAATAAAAGTTTTTTCTCTCTCTCTCTCAGGCACTTTGGGCGTTTCTATCTACGTATTTATCTATCTATCTATCTATCTATCTATCTATCTAGCCGCCTACGTCTGGGCGCTCTCCTGGTCGTCTCCATGACTTGTAATATACCAAAATTGGCGCACCAGGGGATCAGTGTATGATGAACACGATTCACTGGTCATCACATGAATATCGCAAAATACCTGTCGCGTACGTCATGAAACCCTTTCTCTCAGTCACGTGTGGCACATACCCGCATACCAGAGTTCGTGTTATTCGGGTATGTGCCACAGGTGATACAACGTCTCAACGAACACAGTAACCGCGAACACACACATTGACAAGCAAGGAAATTGATAATAATAATAATGGTGGGAGTTTTCTGCCGCAGAACCACGATATGATTATGAGAGACGCCGTAGCGAGGGGCTCCGGAAATTTTGAACATCGTGCACCGACATCGCACATTACACGGGCATCTAGCATTTTGCCTCCATCGAAATCCGACTGCCGCGGCCGGGATCGAACCCGCGACCTTCGGGTCAGCAGCCGAGCACCGTAACCGCTTCACCACCGCGGCGGACGCAGGGATAGTGAGGTAGCTGAAGACAGAAGACCCCTGGAAGACGCTCAACTACCATGCACTCGTTCACGTGGTCCGCAACGCGGACCACGCCGTATACGCAAAAACCGTGGTCAGTGCTTCCTACAATAAATCTGCCGAGAGAACCAGGCCTCTCAACATCACCGGTGACTTCAACATTCATTTATCAAGACCCAACAACGTCTGGTCTTTATACTGCGCGAAAGAAGGCTTGAATATGGACAGGTCATCAAGAAACCTTGCTGCCACGTCCAGGACAGGAGGCATCATAGGTCATTTCATCGTAAGAGCCATCCAGGATTTCCACCAGATGTGCTATACCTTGTACTTCACTACACTTAGACCCCTCGTAGCCGCGATCACGAATGGATCCGATTAACAAGTCCGGTCCAGCTGCTGGTCCGGTCCAGCTGCTGGTGCTCACTGATCACGGTGATGATGACCTTGTTCAAGAACTGTCGAGAACACCCTCTACACATAAACACGGGTTCGTGACGTGAGTGCTTGCTCCATCATAACGGGCAAGTATAAGCATAACAACTGTAACGGAACTGTAACAACTGCAAGTGTGACTGTAACGTACGTGCAGTGCGCCTGCGGTGGCACTCGGCTGTATGTATATCCAGAGAAACCTTCCTGAATGAAGCTTAGTTGCGAGTAACGCCTGTCCTGTGCATATGTGTTTCTTCTTTGTGCTGTTAGGATTCGCACTATCCAGTATTGAAGAATATAAGCACTACATGTCAGCTCACCGCGTCTGGTGTTGGTAACACCCATGTTGCTGTTGGCATCGTTACGCAACTGTAAAAAACTGGTTATATAATACATACGGGACTCTTTAACATATGAGTGTGCGTATACCACTTCCATATTTTTCTAGCGTCCTTCCGTAACGTTTCGCTCAATGTAAAACATTACGGCACAGTCACCATCCCACGCATGCTTCGCATAACATCGATTGCCACGGTACATGGGATCTGCCGAATTTTTATCCTTTTAATCCCTCCTTATCCCTCCTCCCTGAGAGCTACTCCTGAGCTGTCATCCAGTGAGAGAGACAGTTGCGGGGCTCTCTTTTTTCTTCCCTTCCTGTTTTTTTATTATTAATAATCACTCGCCCCCCCCCCCCCCCCCCCCATGCGCTCGCTTCGTCCTCTTCTTCAACTTCTGCTTCGCTCGCACAACAAGTGCGCCCATTTGTCCGGCCGCGGAACGCAGTCACTATGATCGGCGAGCATGTTACGGGACCAAAAAATAACGTAACATCGCGTAACAAGTAGTCACTTGACTAAAATCACGTAAGATCTAGTCACGTGTCTAAATCACTAACATGATGTATTAACTAGCCACGTGAATGAAATCAAGGATTATTTCGTAAGTAGTCACGTGACTGAAATCACGTAACAAACATCACGTAACATGCTAGTCACGTGATTAAAATAGCAATAACCGGTCCGTGATATGTTCCCGCCAAGAACCACTTAACAGCGAGTCACGTGATTAAAATCACAACATCACGTAACAGCTAGCACGTGACACGTTCCCGCCAAAACCGCGTCACACGTGCGTAGGTAGTGTGGGGAACTGGCCGAAAAAAACTAGAAACAAAAGGGGCACTTAATTGTCTTGTGTAGGTCTTCCTTTTTGTCTTCCGTTTCTTCCGCGCTGTTTATTAGTATGAACCGACCGATACTGGAGTAGGATAGTCATGCCTAACCAAAGTTAGTACTAAAGGAAAACTTAACATGTCTAGCAAAAGCTTGACTTCACTAGCAAAACCTTAAAAAAGATAGTTCGAACGCTGTTGGTACCAACGCTGCAGCCACGTGCAAGCTGCGCTCCATTTTTGTCCTGTTTGTACTGGCCGCGACGGCGCGGTTTCAATGTACGACTTCGAACAAATCTACATACCAGCATGTATCCACTCTGGCAACGAGGTGAGTTTCCGGGTCGTGTATACACCAGAGCACGCCTGTCCCGCACCCAGGCTGCTGGCGAGCCGAGCGGATACTCTCGCACCCAGACGCCGGGCTGACCGGGCTGCCAAGGCGCGCGCGGGCTGCACCAAGTAAACAGGGCAAGCTGCAGTTCTGAGGCTTTAAAGTGCGAAAAAGTACCCGTTCACGCCGCTTCAGCGTATAAGAGCTCGTCTGGGCACTACTGCGTCGTCTTTGGATGCCAAAACAAGCAGCGCAACAAGAGGATATTAGCGTTGTCTGCGACGATTACGGCGCGCCACGGAAATAGTGCCGGTGCGGTGTTTTGACCTTCGCCGCGAGCGGATAACTGATTCAAGCAAAAAAACTAGCAGCCGAGTGAAAATGCGCGAGTAAGTACACTAACTGCATGTATTTTACAGTGTGATGCCCACCTATTTCATTTTGCGAACCTAATTTGCGTGACGCGCAGCTGGGTTGAAGGCAGGCGCGAGCTTTGTGTGCACTTCATACCTTTGAGCGTTTCCTTTGACGAAAATCTAGTGCAAGGTAGTGCTTTCAAGCACAAGCAATCAGCGTGCTTTGCCACTTTCAACGTAGTATTAAGCTTTAGTGCTTTTGATGGCATCCACGCCTTTTATATTTCGTCTTCAAAAGGTAATAAATGGCACGGTGCTCCTCAACAGCTGGCCAGAATTTCGTGCTTTCATTTCAGTGTTTGATGTCCTCAAATTTATTTGGACACGAGGCATCCAGCTGCACATAAGACATGTGCAGTTGAAACCCGCAATAACGAAATCGTCGGGAAAAGCACAAAATTTCGCTCTTGCGGGAATTTCGTTGGTGCGAGAATGCGGCAGAAAAGACATGGAATTTACAAAAAACGCATTTTATTTCCAAATTGCTTTGGCTGGCCTTACCATGCAGCAATTTCATGCCTCTCGATCGGGAATCACGTTTGCCACGGCACAAAGTTCGCCCCATGCACTGGTCAGTGACGGCGGCACTGCGCTGTCACCAGTACCGTCATCGAGTGCGCCTACAGGCGAACCTCCTTCCGGCTCCGCTGGATCAGCGCAGAATCGTGGACAGCAAGCTGCACGCAACGCCGAATTCTTCGGCGATGTCCATTTTTTCCCTGCCCTTTTCCACCTCACTGATGATTGCAGCCTTATCTTCCAGCGTGATGAACTTCCGCTTTTTCGTTGGAGGCAGCGAAATTGGACGAAGCAATCGCAACACACAGTTCACGTTGCGCCAAGCGGCCAAGCGAACGCTCCACAAATGGCTCCACACACGCGACCATGTGCGCGCAAAGCCGACAAAACCAAGCACAGAGTCATGTCAACTAACGAAACTCCACGACGAATGTGGATTTGGCTACGTAGCCCGCGATAACGAGCAGGTGTTTCGGCAAGTTATTATCTTCACCATTGTTGCTTTATGTTGTTTTTTTTTTTTGGTAAACAATGATGGCGGCTGCTTCTCAAGTGTGCTGTGGCGATAGTTTTGCACAATTTAAGTGTAGCATGAATGCACTTCAGCAGTTTTCGAATGTAGTTAATGTTGCGAGAGTATATTGTTTGCACACTCGTGTTTCAAAAATTTCGTTAATGAGGGACTGCGGTATGAATACCTTTCGTAGTCGCGAGTTACGAAATGCATTGACTCCTATGGGCGTTCGCCGGTGCTCCCAAAATATTTCGTTGCGGTGAGAATTTCGTTCTCTCGGGATTTCGTTATCGCGGGTTTCGACTGTATTGGCACGTGAGTAAACAGTACTCGCGCCAGTGTGCTTTACGGACAGTTTCGCTTGTAAAGCACCATCGTTACAAGAATAAAAACGCGCAGGTAGCTTCCAAAAGGGATCGCTGAACGATACTGCAGGTTATACTCTCTGATAGTACGCTTTTGTGAGCAAGACGCATTATTGTAAGAGCGCTCGTGAAACAAAAATTACGTTCCGCGAAACTACCCGTTAAGCGTACTCTAATTATTACGCGATGCATGCTGAAATGATGAGCTTTCACAAAACTTTGTGCACAACTTGTAATATGGGGCAACAAAACATCGTTTCACTCTTTCGTTTTTTTACAAATGTAACAGCGTATGTATCTGACGAGGTTGGTTCCGCAGCCCGCTCAGCACGTACTGTATATTGTGGATTTTACAGCGAAAGCTGTTATGAGATCATTTCACCGGCCGTTTTTGGCGCCGTAGTTGTCCGCCGCCGCCGCCGCCGCCGCCGGTGTCCGTAACCAGTATCGCTCGAAATAAGAAAAAAAACGAAATAAGAAAAAAATTCCAGGATGGAACGAGGTTCGAACCTGGGCCCTCTGCGTGGGAGCCCAGTATTCAACCTCTGAGCCATGCCGGTGCTTGAAACTGCTTTGCAAAAAGGTCCTATACAGGCTTCACATCGGGAAGGAACCACATTAGCATATGCAATATAGCGTGGTAGAAGAGTAAAAAAAGCACCAAGCGTCGCACAACGCGAATTCTGTAACCAAGCGTCACCGAGTAGGTTGTTGAATGCTTCCAACCCATTACAAAGGGTTCTGCCATAATTCTTCGTCGTCATCAGGCACAGCATCAACAAAGTGCCCATAATGCCTTACATGCGTTTAGCAGGTACCACGGCTCTGCGTAGAATGACGAAAAATGGCACAGTGCCTGCTGCCCTACTTCTCAAAAATTACAATGATTTATAGCGTAGTGGGTTCCTCGCAAGTGCACTTGTATTGGTTGCCAAGGAAGCCCATAAGCGCCGGATCCATTTCCTCGGGGTCTCAGTAAAATTACAATGATTTATAGTGTAGTGGGTTCCCCGCAAGTGCACTTGTATTAGTTGCCAAGGAAGCCCATAAGCGCATGATCCATTTCCTCGGGGTCCCAGTAAAGTTCTTCGCCCCCCCCCCCCCGTCTCTCTCCCACGTCAACGTATGTTATACCGCATGGCGGGAGAGGGACATAGCGACCGGGCGTCACCCAATGCAATTTACATAACTGGTGGGCCGTTTAAAGCTTCCAACCCATTACAAAGGGCTGAGCCATAATTCTTAATCGTCATCAGTCGTCGCGTCAACAAAGTGCACATAATGCCTTACAGACGTGTAGCTGGTGCCTCGCTTCTCCGCAGAATGACGAATAATGGCTTAGTAGGTGTTTACCAACTTCACAAAAATTGTGATTTATGGCGTAGTGGGTACCTTGCTAGTGTACTTGTATTAGTAGCCCCAAGAGAGCTTACAGCGGGCTCTAGAAATGCCGCTCTTCCAGCTTTCGCTGTGACTGTGCTGCGGTTTCAGCGCAGGCCTGGCGTTTTTTATGAGCAAGATGTCCTTGATGTTCCAATAAAATCAGCGGAAATGTCCAGGCTAGAAAAGACGCGAAACACTCTCTCCGACGGGCTGAGTTTCGGGAGTTTCACGTTTGCTCTGTGTAGCGTCTGCTGGCGTGGCAGCCCGCGCATGTTGTTTCGTCGCGTGTGCGATAGATGGCGCGACGCGCGATGCAAATATGGCGATGCGTATGGAATTCGCTGTGTTCTGGTCTATACAATCGTATATTCACGTTTATTGTATTTTCAGAAACACTGAGAAGAAACGCGAGATGGGGCTCTGTAGCGTGCCAAGTTCTTGAGAAAGTCAATTGTTTCCAGCGCATTTTATTGTGAGCTTGAGAAACGAAAGGAATGTCGTTCAAACTAATCCCCTTAATAAAGCGCTTTAGAGAAGAAGCTAGATTACGTAACATTAATCAGTTTTTACACAAATGCGTGCCTTTACTTATGCTGCTTATTCAGCTCTATAAAACGAAGTCTCTGTCAGCGACTAAAACACGTGGCTTGGCGCTTTCACCTAATTGTGCAATATCGTGGGTTTTTAAATGACGCCAACAAAATTAGGAAAGCCAATCCCGAGCATGCATATTCTGGAACAACGCGACCATGATAATTTAAGATGGTAGTATTTCTCAAAATTACCTTCAGCGATTCAAAACACTACAGAGACCAAAGGCATTCTCGCCATCTTTGAAAGGAACCAGGGAAGGCCGTATGATCGGACGAAAAATATTGAAGGGGCTGGAGACGAGAGGAAGGGCAGGACGCCCTTTCCAGATTCCATCGTCTAGATGAAGGAAGGAGCCAGTTTGATACAAAACTGCCGACTCACTGTTGAGCACTCGCCCACTCGTCGTATGCGTTGTCGTTATCAGTCGGCAGTTGCCGGTTCGCGCGCGGAGGTGAAAGCCGATATTGTCGTCTCTCTTTGTGGGCGCTACGCCGCTACGCTATCGGCGTCCATCGCGCGAATTTCGAATCTTCAAGGTCTGTACGCCACGTGGTGTGAAAAACGGTGAACTAAAAGCGATGTCCCGAATTGCTGGGTATGCAACAAGCAAAGGGACGCGTTTGTTGGCGACGTTGACCTAGGCCCTGACCTTGAGCGCCTCCCTCCTGCATCTGATGATGAACAGCTTGCGAATGCACTGCTATATTCTCTGCTTTGTGGCTTGTACTCCAGGTATAAATCACCTGTCCGCTATTTTTTACGAAAGGTTGCACTGGGGAGCAGCTCGCCGAGGTCGTCGCAAGACAGCCAGCATTGGTTTTGATGTCGTCCGAGTGGTAACCGACAACCCAAAAATCAACGTAAACGCAATGGAAATCCTGGGTGGAGGAGAAGCGAAAATATGGGCGCCACATCCGGCAGATCCTTCAAAAGGTGTCTTTTTCGCATTCGATCAGCGCCATGTGATAAAAAACATCCGGTCTCAATTTGTGGCCAAAGAATTTGGCGAAAACAAGGAAATTTCCTCGAAATACATAAAAATGCTATACAAAATGCAAAGGCACTCAGTAGTGCGGCCAATCAGGTTTCTCACAAGGAAACACGTTTTCCCTTCCAATATTGAGAGATGAGTGTGATGACGGCCGTGCAGCTGTTTTATTCTACAGTAATCGCCGCGATCAAGTACCTCAGAGGTCAGGCAGGTCATAGCTGCGACATCGAGTTTGCATCTGTGGGGCACACTGTGGACGGTTTATGGAAGCCATTCACAAATGGTTCACGTGCATCAGGGGCGTAGGCAGAAATTTTTTTCGGGGGGGGGGGGGGGCACCTCCTTGATCTGTAGTGGGGACGAGCAGGCAGATGTGGTCGAGTGTCATTTTCTGCTCTGTATGCTATGGCAAAAAAAAAAATTCGGGGGGGGGGGGGCATGGGCCCGGGTGTGCCCTAATGTGGCTACGCCCCTGACGTGCATGAACGTGAGCAATCTTCAGCAGCACAGGCATCGCAATGACGAAGATGCCCGCCAGTTTTCTGACTCTGATGACCCAAGGCTGGAATGGCTTGAGGGAAAGTTTCTTTTCTACATTGAGCGGTTTAAAATTAAAAGCCGGACGGAAAACGATCTCACTATAAGGAAACGCACCATGCGCTACTTTTTACAACAGCGTCAAATGTGGAATGCGTTCGGTTCCTTCTCTCTGAGAAGAAATTTGAATTTGTGCTCATGCGCAAATTCTCAAGTGACCCTGTCGAGTCCATGTTTGGATTCCTGAGGCGTAGCGCAAGATGCAACGATGATTTGGATGTGAAAAGCGCAGTTTGCAGAACAGAAAAGATGCTCAAGACCGGGATCATCGCTTCCTCCGCCCAAAGCAACGTGAGAAGCATCGTTTTCATCGGCCCAGCTTCTGCCAGCTCATCAGACTGCCCCCAAGACCACAAGCACTTTCTTTATTGTGAGGTATGAAAAAGAAAGAAAAAAAAGAATAAAACCTCGGCCTGCACCATAATAATATAGCAGGCAATGCCAATGAGAAAAGAAAAATGAACAGGGCAGAACCAAGTTGAATATTGGAGGGGAAGGAGAACGGGACCCCAACCCAGAGTAGCGGACAAAAAAAAAAAAAACTACTGTTCATGTTACATTGATTTCTTGCTGCAAACATGTGTCAGAGTTTAATCTTCGGTGCTGAATCTTGAAAGTGGTAGCTCTTCAGTCTTGTCTTCGTGGAATCTTCCTTGTCTTGTTTCCTTGGGGGCAGTCTGTTGACTTTTGGTTTAACTTCTACTGATTAAGTGCTCTGTAAAATAATGAAATTTTGATTACTGACCCCCCTCCACCCCCCCACCACGGTAGAATGTGACTTGATTACGTGTCAGTAGTAGATGCGGAGAATATATCTAAGTTGAATTATTCTTGAATTCTTGTTTTTCATTTTTTTTTATTACTGCTGAAAGCGTTTTGAACGCCGCGGTGTATAGGCTAAAGGAACAATGCCTCTCAGACACGCCATGCGCGTCAAATCCAGATGTCGCCAGCGTTGCGATGGTCGGAGGATTTATTGTGAGAGCGGCAACCGAAAATATTCCCTGTGTCGAATGCATTGCATTGCTGCAAGGAACCAAAGCAAACACTCCTCTATTGGCCTTATCGCCTACCAATTAAGATCACGGCGGGCTCATGTATCCGAGCCAAGAGCTCATCAAAGTTCTGGCATGCCTCAGGAGGTTAGTCAACAGCGTGCTGCCGCAAAGGAAATACTTCTCGAAACCACTCATTGCGTGGAAAGAAGCGTCGAACTCCTCATATGGAACTACCACTTCTGAAATGCAGCAGCACGTGCGGACACCAATCACCGCAGGAGGCTTTTGCAACTGATAGCCAAGTTCGTCAAGCTCCTTTTCAGCAGTTATGCACTTGGCACAACTGACAGACAAGCCACTGTCAAGCTGCTGGAGCGTAAACCTACTTCACGAAAAGTTCTTAAAATGTAGACTAAAAAATGGTGTCTATACGATCCGCCACCGAAGCGATGATTCTCGCGCAGCACATTTTAACAGTTTCAGTATACGACACGCTGACGGCCGTCTTGTCATATTCAATTCGAATACTTGTAGTGCTCAATTCTCACGCAGATGACGCAGATGAAGCCTGGCCGTTCTTATTTCCTAGATGCAATGCTCCAACTAGCCCAGCAACGAGTTCTACTGTAACACCGTTCTTATTAACCAACATCTTCTTTCAACGCGCTGGGATCAAAATCGCCTTGCTGATCTGCTCACTTCGAGTTCTGCCTGGAACAAACCACCTGTGCTAAATTTCTGAAGTGAGCGCGCGTGACTCGCTCCAAGGCGTGGGAGAACCTCAACACAGGTGCGCGATTACGTGCGACTTCCAAGAAACATGCTGTCGAACGGAAACACTGCACTCGATGTGATATGTACTCTTTCGCGAAGTGTCGGTGAAATGGAGCATTCTTCACCAAAATGCCGGCACAGTATAAAATGCGCATAAAGTTGACTTCACCTGTTGTGGTCTATGCGATCGATGAACTTTGTTGACCTAGCACAGCACTTTTCTGCGAATCAAGGTATAAATAAGTGTTTTGTCGTCGAAGCAAGGCGAACAAGCTGAGGCAACAAGCGATTGCCGCACTGTTTAGAAGCTCAGCGATCTCTTGAACTTTGGTGTTGTGCGGTGGTGAGGGACCTACCATCACAAGCTGAAGGGTAAGATCCAAGTTTATTCTAACGTGCTCGTGCCGACTGTATATATGCTATCGCGCATGCCGCTGAAAAGCCTGCGTACGTTAATATCGCTAGCTGCGCTGTTTTTCCCAAACGAATTCGTTCGCGGCCGTCGTAGGAAAAAAATAATAAAAATAATCTTGAACAATGACGCAATGTTGATAAAAGGTTCAGTCCCTGCCGGCGATAAGTTATCTTTTCGTCCACTTTACTTTCTTCACATTTATATTCTAATTACCACAAATAACACCCCCTATACTTTCCTTGCCATTATTGTCTGTTAGTTCTCATTAATATTGTGTCGAAAAATAAGCCGGAACGGAGCAACAAGAACGTGCGGCACCCGAGGGAAGAGGAGAAAGCTGAAGTGTGCGAGAGCTCGGGACAGGACTGAGCGGCGGACCGTTCGCCATGATTGTAGATTAAAGAAGCGTCCCTCTCTTACCGTTCGGGAGCCAGTCATTTCGCAATATTGTTGGTGCCGAAACCCGGGACTGCCCCTCGAGAGACGCCTTGACGTCACGACCATGGCGAACTCGGAACAGCTGCGTAAGAAGCGTGGTGCACTCAGGGCTGGCGTCACGCGAGCCCTAACACAGTTAACGGCCCTGCTACAGCAAACGGATCCCGACCTCTCGGAAGTTAGCGTGCAAGTCGACTACCTCAAGGACAGGAAATCAGCGTTATCGTCGCTGGACGACGCAATTCTTGCATTAACAGATGAAAAGAACCTTGACCGCGAAGTTGAAACGGCACAGGATTACAGCGACAAGATCAGCTACGCTATAGCGCGCGCCAAATACTGGCTCCAAGAGCGTCAACAGGCTACCAGGACACATGCTCAAGCTTCTGGATCCGGATCAAGCAACTTAGAGCTTCCGAATTCCGTCGACGCTCCGGACCAGGTGAGAGAGCAGCGTCAGCGATCGGTTGTGCTGCCTAGACTACAAATACCTACGTTCGACGGCAACCTGCGTGAATGGCAGCCCTTTTGGGACCATTACGACGCCACGATTCACCAGAATGACGAATTACCGCGCATCGAAAAGTTTAAGTATTTACTCACGTACTTGACCGGCAGCGCGAAGCGGTCCATCGAAGGCATCCGGTTAGCCGAACAGAACTACGACCTCGCAATTAAAACGCTTACGGATCGGTTCGGACGGCGAGATCTTCTGATTAATGAACACGTCGATCATCTTTTGGCGTTAATTCCCGTGAAGAGCTCGTCAGATGTTGCCAAACTTCGTACACTCCACGACAACGTGCAGTTCCGAGTGAGCGCATTAGAAGGCCTTGGAGTATCACCGGATCAGTACATCGTGGTGTTGAATCGCGTCACGATGCGCTGCTTGCCAGACGACCTGGCTATTATGTATCGACAAAAGACAAAAGAAGATGACCGCGCAACGAGTGGTACTGAGACTCCGGAAGACCGAATGCGTCGAGCGAAGGACCTTCTAACCTTCCTTCGCATCCAAGTAGAAGTGCGGGAGGAATGTCGCCTGCAGCCACGTCGCCGTCCATATGAAAGCGAAGACAACATGGCGACAGAAAGCACGGACTGCACGGAACTCATTCCATCGGCTGCTGCTCTCACAGGTTCAACTAGGTCGGTCAGCCAAATATACCCACTTTGCAACAGCAATGAGCATAGCATAATTTCCTGCACTGCCGAGCTGCCAGCGGCCGACAAGCGCGTGAGGCTACGGAATAATAACTGCTGTTTCCGCTGCGGTACCCGCAACCACATCGCAAGGTTCTGCAAAAAATCCAACAGTCTTACCTGTGGTACCTGCCGTCGCCGCCACCTGACCATTCTGTGCCACCTGTCAAGACCAGTCGTCGAGGGCCTAACGCCCACTGCTGAACTCGTTGCGCTGGGAAGACCATCTTCGCCAAGTCTTCGAACCGTGACAACCGCCCAAAGCACTCACAGCGGATACACGGCTGTACTGTTGCAGACAGGCCGCATATGGGCAGAGTGCGGTAACCGACGACTTCTCGTTCGAGTGCTTTTAGATAGCGGTAGCCAGCGGAGTTATATTCGCGCAGACGCGGCCAGAAAACTTCAGTGTTCCGTCGTCGGAAGGGAAGAGCTTTCCCTCATCACCTTTGGAAGCTCCAAATATCAGAGGCGACTATACGCCGAGCGTGTCTCCGTGCGACTGCGCAGCCAATTTGACGATGCTGCAGTGGAATTGGAAGCATTAACAATTCCAGAGATATGCTCCGTAACGAGTCCACCGCTGGAGAACGATATCTTGCAGGCGCTCATCGCCAAGGAATATAAGGTGGCTGACGCATGTCAAGAGGATACGTGGCAAGAAGGCGACATAACCGTGCTCATAGGATCTGACGCCTATTGGAAGGTGACAACCGGAAGAATTGATCGCATAAATGAGAGGCTAACAGCGATAGAAACAACATTTGGATGGATGGTACAAGGACGCTTATTGTCTGACATCCAGTTCCCGTCTAGCGCACTGTTCGTCTCGAGCAGCAATTCTTCTGCAACGGACATAGACATATCTTCGATATGGCGTCTTGATGCCATCGGAATTGATGGAAGCTGTTCAGAACCGTTACAGATCGACGCGCACCTCTCCGCATTTGAGCGCTACATAACGAAGCAAGGCAGGCGTTATCAGGTGCCGCTCATGGTCGAAGAGCCAGGGATACCAGCCGGAAACAGTAATCGCCGACTGGCAGAACGTCGACTACAACTTCAGATCAACCGCTTCCGAGAGCAGCCAACGTTACTAGAGAAGTACGACCAGGCCATTACAACATATTTCGATGACGGACATGCTGAAAGGGTACAAGAGGAGCAGCCACTCAGAGATAATGTATACTACATGCCTCATCACGCAGTAGTTCGTCGGGACGCCGTCACAACGAAGCTTCGAGTGGTGTTTGATGCATCATCACATGAAGCAGGTCGTCCTTGCCTTAACGATGTCCTGTCGAAGGGTATAAAACTTGGTGCCGACGTCATCCAGCTACTCCTAAAGTTCCGTTGCCACCCCGTAGTTCTCGCTGCTGACATAAAGAAAGCATACCTCCAGCTTTTGATTCGGCCTGAAGACCGCGACTTACTGCGGTTTCTGTGGCTGGAAAGACGGCCAACCAAGGAAGAGCCCATGCCACCAATCACAACTTGGCGGATGACCAGAGTCCCGTTTGGAGCTGCATCAAGCCCGTTTCTGTTGGCCGCTACAATTCATCATCACCTGTTATCCTGTCAGCACCACTATCCAGACACTGTCGCCTTATTGGAACACGCATTCTACGTAGATGATCTTATCGTCGGGCTACCAAGCGCGCAGGCGGCAATGAAAGTATATGAAGAAACAAGGAGAATATTCTACGAGGCAAGCATGGAACTTCGCAAGTGGGCTTCGAATTATGACGCGTTGAAGGAAAGATTCTTACGTGACAACTGCGCCATCGAAAATGAAGCTGGAGATAATCATATGATGAAGATCTTGGGTGTTCCCTGGGAACGTTCGGGTGATTGCCTTCTCTTGAGCACTCAACACGCAGCCATCTTCAGTGCCGGAAGGCCGGCTACCAAACGTACAGCACTCAAAACCTTGGCAAGAGTTTACGACCCGCTTGGTTACCTCACTCCATTCACCATAAAGGCGAAGATAGTGTTCCAGAAACTATGGAAGAAAAACCTCGCCTGGGATGCCAGTATGCCAGAAGACGAACAGGCCGAATGGAATAGGTGGTGTTCCGACTTGTCCGACACGTCTATCACTATTCCACGGTATATATTCCTACGAGACAACATTGATCCCGTTTCATTTGAGCTGCACGTCTTCGCAGATGCCAGTCCCAGAGCATACGGTGCGTGCGTTTACGTACGAGTGAACTCGCAACCCGACACATGTTTCGCACGACTCTTAATCAGCAAGGGCCGACTTGCCCCCTTGAAGATGGTATCGCTTCCTCGCCTGGAGCTCCTAGCATGCACCATCGCGGTGCGCCTTATACGCTACGTGCAAAGGGTCCCTTTTCTCCAGCACGCCGCTGTTTTCTTGTGGACAGACTCGCTTGTGGCGCTAAACTGGATAAGAAGTACAGCAACCAAATTAGAACCATTTGTAGCACAACGTGTAATCGAAATCCAGCAGCATACCAAACCTTCACAATGGTTTCACTGTAACAGCAAGGAAAATCCCGCCGATGTTATAACTCGAGGACTATCACGCTCTGACCTCACCAAATCATCGAAGTGGTGGAATGGCCCAGCCTGGCTTTCTGACAACACCAGATTTTTCGAAGGTATAGACATCAACCAATCTAACGCAAATATACTGTTAAATGTGCCGGAGCAACCGAAGAATGATCAAAGCTTGTCCACAGGATCTACGTCTGTCTGTTCAGCCGCCATTAGTGTTCGCAGAAACGTCGTGCCCCTGGAAAACTACAGCTCTCTAACAAGACTGCTGAGAGTAACTGCATGGATCCAGGGCTGAGCAGTATCGCGATACAAGAGTATCGCGATAGTATTTCATAGATACTTTTGAGTATCTGTATTTCTGTATCGAGATACATTTGAAAAATGTATTTGTATCTCAGTAGTGAAATACATTTACGATGTATCGCCTGTATCGCGATACTATGCAGGACACGGGTATCTCGTTACATTCTTTTTTTGTGTCGGAAATGAGTTGAGGCGTGTTTCCAATGGCGGAATGGCGTTTTTCTTTTCTTTTTTTGTGCCAAGACAAGCAAAGGCGCGCCGCCTATCGCCGACAGATAGGGCGGCGATGGGTTCCCCTCAAGCACAGAATGGTCCATTTCGCAAAGCGCGCGACGCCGCAGACGGCAGAATCGCGGGGGCAGTGTTGTCGGCCTCTGCCGACGAAAGTCGCTGTCTCTCAAGGTCAGTGCAGCACGCGTAATTTTTTTCGGGTGGCAAGCCATTACTTCGCGATCCCCCGCGCGGATACCGCCTTCGGATTCTGAACAGTCAGATCAACCCAAGTGAGGGCGGAAGTGTTTCGGTATCTAGATGACCCGAGAAGAGATATCGCCACGCTGCAGGGCAATCCGGCTATGAAGGCGGTATTTATTCACTATAACACGAATTTGTGCTCGCCTTCAGCGGTAGACAAACTTTTTTTTTCTTTCGTGAGTCTTGTGCTGAGGCTGAACCGACGCTGTTAGAAGACAGCCTATCTGAGAAGCCTACACAGCAACCTTCTTAGCAAAGCAGATCTTCAAAATAAATGTGTGTTTTTTCTCAATTCACTGGTGTTCATTAGTGATTCGAGTGATTTGCTTAAAGTGTGCTATTTCTAGCATTGCTTAGTTTGTTCGCCAAGTATGTCGATTTCGGTGTCATCTCCTGGTTACTGTTTCTGTGAAATAGTGTATTTTTATTGCAATTTATACCTCTAATTATGTCATTATTACTAATTATGTACTTTGTCCACCCCGCTCCCCTGCAATGTCTTAATGGCGCTGAGGGTACTGTAATAAATAAATGAACTGAACGTTTCGATGCGCTGTCACTTTAATTACAACATTATGCTGCACTAATAAGTGTCTTTGCGTAGTATGAACATCCTTGAAATAAAAAAAAGTATTCGAGTATCTGTATCGCTGTAACTGTATTCCGGAATACATTTTTCGTCTTATTGCGAAAGTATCTCCGAAATATCCCGTTACGTTAAAGGCAAATGTATCTCAGTATCTGTATTTTAGGCTTCCAGTTCATGTATTTCGATATCTGTATTCCGGAATACTTTTCTGAGTATCTCTGCCCAGCCCTGCATGGATCCAGCGTTTCAGCCGCAACGCAAGACGCTTCCCATCAGCACCTGGACCTCTTAGAGCGGAAGAATTATTTCAAGCTGAACGTTATTGGTTGCTCATATTGCAGGAAGACTCGTTCCCGATCGAAGTTAGTGCGCTCAAGAAAGGCCAGCCGTTGCTTTCAACATCCCCTGTGCTTCGTTTGTGCCCATTTATGGATGAGAACGGCCTAATTCGCGTCGGTGGGCGACTGCAAGAGCTGCATGCTTAACAGGACATTCGTCACCCCATTTTGTTATCAAGCAACCATAAGCTCACCAGCCTGCTTGTTTCAGCAGCACATTTGCGTACGATCCACGGTGGTGCTGAAGCAACTCTCACGGAGCTTCGAGAACGCTTCTGGTTATTAAGAGGGCGCCAAACAGTGAAGAAAATCATTTTAGGGGCGAAGCTCCTTAAGGCGGCACCCGTTCGTCCCTCGTCGTGCTCGTAGTAGTGAGTAACAAGTCTTACCCTTTGACCTCCAAGGTGGTGCCGGTGGGAGATTTCTCCTGTGCGTTGTTGAACAATAAAAAATTCGCAGCGTGCGCGTTAACTAAAAGCCGAATTCTTCTGTCTCTGTAGAAGTGTAAGTGTTAGCTAAAAGCCGACTTCTTCTGTCTCTCATTCCCATTAGCAGCCATTGTTTACCTCCAAGGTAGTGCCTGGTGAGATTTCTCCTGTGCGTGATTAAACAATAAAAATTTTGTTCAAAACGCCGTTGATTGATGAAATAAACCAACGAAAGACGCCAGATGTTTTGTAAAAACAAAACGAAAGAACGCCAGATGTTTCTAAAGCAAAACGAAAAAGACGCCAGCTGCTTAACGAAAGACGCAAGGTGTTTTCTAAAGCAATGGTTTTCTAAACAATGAAAATTCACAGCGTACATGTAAAATTAAAGTGAGTTGCAAGTCGTCATAACTCATCGAACCTTTAGTATAAACGCGCCCGATCTCACGTCGGTGATGATGTACTGGGCAGAATTCACGGAAGATTCACGGTTTACCGATGAACCTCCGCAGCTTCGCCCACTCATCATCATTCACTCCGTGGATATGCTGTGATTTTTTCACTGTAGAATATGCAAACGATGGAAAACGACAGCGGAGACTGCCCCAATGGCCCCACTTCCACGCGAGAGAATTACGGAAACCAGCCCCTTCGCGGTCGTTGGACTTGACTACTGTGGGCCGCTGTACGCAAAGTCAACAAGCAGTTCAACAAAGGCTTACATACTTTTATTTTCGTGTGCCGTTACACGTGCTGTTCACCTTGAGCTCACGTCGGACATGACCACCGCCACGACTTTGCTCGCTTTCCGTCGTTTCGTCGCACGCCGCGGAGTACCCTCAATAGTGTACTCTGACAACGCCCAGACGTTCCGACGTTGTGCTAAGTCGTTTGGATCTGCGCTACCTGCTCTTCGAGAGTACGCCGCGGAGCTCAGGATACAATGGAGGTTTATCGCAGAACGAGCTCCGTGGTGGGGCGGATGGTGGGAGCGTCTCATTCGTACAACAAAGGAAGCTCTCAAGAAATCGCTTGGACGCTGCAGTCTTAACGTGGAAGCCCTCACAACGATACTGTGCGAGATTGAAGCAGTGATCAACAGCAGACCACTGACCTACCTCGACAGTGAGCCTAACGAGCTACAGCCCTTAACACCATCGCATTTCTGGATGGGTAAACGCAGCATATCATTACCGCAACAGATCTGCACATCAGAGCCTCATACCTCGGTTGATCTGCAACGAAAGGCTCGTCATCGCCAGCGTGTAACAGCGGAACTTTGGAAGAGATGGAAACGAGCGTACCTGCTATTGCTTCAGTCAGCACACAATCGCCCGACATGCCCGACAACAAAACTGCGAGTTGGTGATGTAGTGCTCTTGCAAGAAGACACTGCACCGGCGACATCATGGAAATTGGGCAGAGTGCTTGAGTTACTGCCAGGGAGAGACAATGTAGTGCGCACTTGCTCCGTTCGTCTCGCCAATGGTTCTGTTGTGAATCGCCCAATACAAAGGCTCTGCGCGCTCGAAGCCTCTGATTCACCCTGGCCCGCCCCGGATGATGTTGAAAAATAAGCCGGAACGGAGCAGCAAGAACGTGCGGCACCCGAGGGAAGAGGAGAAAACTGAAGTGTGCGAGAGCTCGGGACAGGACCGAGCGGCGGACCGTTCGCCATGATTGTAGATTAAAGAAGCGTCCCTCTCTTACCGTTCGGGAACCAGTCATTTCGCAATAGTGTCTAACGAAGAGAAACGAGCCCTTAAAAAGTCACCTTCTTTCCTTCAGACAGAAAGACGGACCAAAATTGCTGCGTTCAAGTATCACAAGAAAGACTATCATAGTCTTTCTTGTTTGAACGCAGCAATCTCTATGCCAGACGCTCGACGCTTCCACAGCAGAACCAGCCTTTATGGATAGATGGATGCTATGAGCGTCCCCTTTATAACGGGACGCTCATAGCATGCTCGATTTAAAAAAAATGTTTCCCTTTTCTGTTCTTTTTCTTAATGTTGTCCTAATGTCTCTACTTCAATTAAATCTATCTTACTAGAGGAAAAAAAACCTAAATTCTCAGCCCAGTTCTCTGCGCTTAAAGGCCAACTCCGGCGATTTTTCGAGGTCGATGGATCTCAATGAAATTCGCTGGGTACGTTCCTTTGCACGTTTCCGTCATTTATGCCAAATTACAGGCTTGAGACATGCACAGATTGTTTGCAAATGAATTTTAAAGATTGTCTGCAAACGCCCTCCTGGCTTCCCATAATGATTGGCAACATTGCGTCTGTGACGTCAATGTTGGGAAGGTGGCGGAAGTGACGTAGCTGAGGGCACCACTAACTTCGGCGCTTCGGCCGCTACAGCGAGCGTCTGCTGTGCACAAGGCGACAGACAGCGTTGGTTTGGCCGGCGCTTCGCTGGTCGTCCCGGCTGTCACAGTTTTCATACTCCGCACCGGCGTGAACGGCATGCCTTGCCCGACTTCCGGTTCGTTTGTAACAACGTCTACGTCATACGTAGACAGTACACTCGGTTGGGTTTCGGTTTCGGTGTTGCGCTTTTTTGCTTATTTAAAATTATTCTCCAATTTGCCGAGTATTTCTGCTATCGGGCCCGTAACAGGAGCGTCTCAGGAACATAAAAGCACCATTACTTTGACATGGCCAAAAAATCGCCGGAGTTGGCCTTTAACGGCAAAATGTCCTTTTTTTTCCAATATTTATTTTAGTCCTTTCACTCTAATTCTCTACCACCATGCAGTACTCTAACCGTCTCTTACTTATTTCAATCGCGGGTGTGTTCAGCTTTCAATTGTTGTCCCTAAAACCCAAGGCTTAATGCAGGCTCGTGCCCGAACGTACACCTGGGTGGATATCTCCACATTCAATCAGAACCTGTTCCGCCGTTTCCTTATCTTCCCCGCAGCATGTGCATTGTTCTTCTTCTTTACTGAATCTCGCTTTATAATTACGCGTTCTAAGGCAACCCGATCTGGTTTCAAACAGTAAAAGCGCTTCCCTTTGAATTATCGTAAAATATGCCTCCCTCCTTATTTCATTTTCCCCTTTCGGTAATTACTCAAAGCCGTTTTTCTCCCCATTGCTGGCATCCAGCTAGTAAATCCTCTCCGCCTCTCTGACTTTTCGTATAACGCTCTACCAGCCGTATATTTACTAGTGAGCCCCGTAGAGATCTTTTTCTCCACTGTGTGTCCACGCTCTTCCTATACAAATAACGGAACACCTTCTCTGCCCATCTACTCTCCTTCATATTCCTTAGCCTTTCCTGAGTTTCCTCGAACCTTATTTTGCTCTGAGCTTCCCTAGCCTCAAGACCTGCCTATCCCATATCGCCCTTGACAGCCTCATTTGTCGTCTTCCCGTGAGCACCAAACGCGAGGCGTCCCACAGTCTTTTGATTTATATCCATTCCCGATTGCACCTCTGCCCTCATGCACACCACTGAGTTCCCAAAAGTAAACCCCGGAACCATTACACCTTTCCACAGACCTCGAAGCACCTCGTACCTATTCTATCCCCACAACGCTCTGTGCTTCATTATTGCAGCATTCCTCTTTCCTTTTGCTGCCGCGGCTTTTTCCTGTACCTCCATGTATCTATCACTCTCATTTATCCACGCTATAATGAACTTGTATTCGCCTACCCTCGGTATTTCTTGGTCTTGTATTGACACCGTCTGATCACAGGGATCATTGAATACCATCAATCCACACTTCGTTACACTAAATCCTAGTCCAAGAGCTTCACCTTCCCTTCCGCAGATATCCGCCAGCCGCTGTATATCATCTCGACTGTCCGCAAATAAGACGATATCGTCCGCATAAAATAAACCTGGAAGCTTCTGCTGTGCGGCATCTTGCAGCCGATTTCAGTTCCAGTTCCAGGTTCGGGTTTGCTTGCTCGCATCGCTAGAGCGTTTATGGCAACATAGTGGAACTGCGATCAGTGTGCATAGATGTATCTACCTACTGTACTGTATATTGTCACGGGGTTGTTACGTTGACGAAGGCAGCAGTGGGCGTGTCGAAGATGAAACTCTTTATTTGGCCGAACTTGTGGGCGGGAAACGAGTCAGTCAGAGCGTCGCCCGTGAATAATTCTGACAAGTGGTAAAGCGCGTCGGCTTTTATACATGTTCTATCGAACCAGCGCCTCCTCTATTTTTCTGTGCCTGGGCGAAGGAGCGGAGCGCAATGGGAACCGACCGTCGGCGTTAGTGCGGCTTTTAGCCGCCGGGCGCCGCCACCGTAGTAGACTAGCCGTCGCGTCGTCGCTCGCGGAAATGAATGCCGTGGCCGCATTCGAAGCAGCTATATGGTTCACTTTTCGGCTGTATTCGCGTTGTTTAAAGTATAATGAAAACTTGCAAACTGGAATCATGAAGCACTTGTTCTGGGCAACCAGCCCATTTCGAAGGCATGTGTCTTTCGCGGCTATTTGATCGAGACGCTCGCGCGTCGTCTGCTAGCCCGATTCCAGAGAGCGCATGCCAGTGATGCGCGGAAAATTGTTTTGTCTGAAAGTCGATTTTCGAAAGCAGCATTTGCCGAGAGCTGATACTGAAAGCTTGGGCGCTTAAAGTTCCCCGGTGCGTGCTACCGTCTACTGGTGTAGCACACTATACGCAAGCCATGAGTTCATGCTCTAAATAGCATGAAATGTCACTAAGCGGCCTTTAGTGACAATGTGCATAATGATTGTCGGTTGTTTCGCCGGTAGCGTATGTAGTGTCCATGGGCTCCGATTCCTCAGCTTCGGGACCTAATGTCAGCGCTGCATCCACATGGCGGCGATCGCGAGGCAGCGTTGCTACTGGTACTCCATGCATTCGTTCACTGTTCGGACGCAACACGGTCACGTTTAGGGATACTTGCCATGCTTGGTTCAGTTGTTACCTTGGGCTGCAAACGTGAAGGGTAGTCTGTAATGAGTGACGCTACTGCATCCTTCCTAAGCCGCCGCTTCTTATATTCTATGAAATCTTCGCGTCGCAAACGACGGCTGCATATTCTAGTGTAGTTTGAAGATGTATTAGGAGACCAATTATCCCGCATAATTACTGCAAGCCACCTCTACCGAACACCAGCGGCAGCTGGAATTTCATGGAACGACAGCCGAACAATGTATTAAGGCGAAAGCCTTAGATGCCCCATCAAACGTGAAAATTGACCGTCGGCGGCGTCAGCACGAGTGATGCAAAAAATAATTACGTGATGACGTCATCATATGACGTCACAGATAATAAAATTTTGTGACATCGTCGTGACGTCACATAACGTGCCGTCGTTATATTACATCTTCGCTTGGTCAAAATGGGCCGATCACGGAAGCAGTGCATGCCTCCGCTGACGTGCAGAAAGCTTGCACTGCCTCCGATCCTTGAGGCTGTAAGAAAACCACGTTAGGCGCAGAAATATCTCGGAGGGAGGCAGGGAACATTCAATACATTGACTAGAAGAAAAAGAAGATGGCTTTCGCCTTCCAGTCGTCTTAGATGAATGCATAAGGGACCCTGTGAGATTTTTTTTTTCTTTATCAATAAAGGAAAATAAAAAAAGACATTCGTGATTTCTTTCGGTTCCATTTGCAGAGTGGAACACAACAGTATGACATACTAAGGCATTGGTGCGGTTGCAATAGCCTGAAATAGAAAATAAAACGCGAATACTATCAAACTCGAGTGTAAGTATCGAACCGGCAGCACGGCCTGACCGTCTGCCTGGGGAATACTTACAGCGGGGATGGAAAGACACGCGGACATGCGGCATCTGCATTCTTTGCTGTTTCGCATCTATTTTCAAGTGGTTATAGCCTCGATGACGGATGAGAACACGACGTCATCCATGAGACAAAAGATCATCTAGCATCTTTTTATTGCCACCACGGTTAGAGCGTGATGAAAACAGCGCGCCGCTATGTTCGCGTTTCTTTCCATCCCCCTGTACCTGTGAAAGCCTGCAAGAAGCACAAATGCAATTAAACTCGGATGCAAACACGAATTCGTGAGCTTCGTCATACGCGCGGCCGTTCAGCGCCAGCTTCTCGTAGTCTACTTGCACAGCGCCACCACGTGGCAGCGGCGAGCGGACGCGGAGCGCGCGCTCGACGGCCCGAGGAGAGCGTTCGCCCAGGCACTGAAAAATAGAGGAGGCACTGATCGAACGCTCCAGCGTTATCGCTGGTGGCCACGGAATCTAGACTATTTGCGCACCGCGCGCAATCTTAACGGAAAGATCTAAAACAATTGTGACGCTTCTGGAACATCGCATCGCGGTCTGCGCCGAGCATTCCGAACAGTCTTTGCGGATTAAGCCCGAAGACAACAAAATAAGACAGATGGCAATATGATGAACGCCGCCAAGCGCACACCGCAGCCCAGGGGCGTAGCCAGAACTTTTTCTTCGGGGGGGGGGGGGGTTCAACTATACTTTATGTATGTTCGTGCGTGCATATGAGCAAGCAAAATAGGAAAATTTCGTGGGGGGTCTGAACCCCCCCAACCCCCCCTTGGCTACGCCCCTGGCTACGCAGCCTGAATACGGGGTTTGCTCGATTGTAAAGCGATCACGATTGTAACGCGAGAGGCGACTTTAGTAGCAAAAATTGGGAGAAAAAGCTCGCATTGAATTTGAATAAATACGGAATACAAGTACCATGATGCCGCTGAATTGGGTTTAGATTTAGAGAGAGCTCACGCTTAATTAAAAAGAGACTGACGCAGATTATTTTATCAAGCTTCGCTGGTCACATACCTGGACAGAGCGTAACGGCCACCGATGTTTTTTCTATCTGTACATGCAGTATGTAACAGGTAGTGTCCACAATACCGATTGTCACTGGTAGAAAAAAATAAAGCATAAAAAGCAGTTCATATCTTTTATTGCATTTCATCCAGGCGTGATTTGAAAGAGCACGAAAGCAAAAGGCAAATAATTATATTTTACAGCACAAGGCACATTGCGAACAAAAAGACTAAAAGTTCTTGTTGCTCTAAATCAGGATTTTCCAGACGCTTCGTTAACAAATCAGTCTTGTCTAATTCAGAAATCACTTTACATTTTTTTAAATTAATCATTATGTCCGACAACAAAAGCATTTCAACATAGGCTTTCAAGCGCAAATAAGAAACCTTTTCTGCAGTGGGGAATACAATATTTTTGGGCACTCTGTATCAACATATTGTTTTGCACTTATGGCACAGAACTTGATAATCATAATTTTTTGCTGACACTTATAACATTAATGCACTTGTGACATAGAACATAACCATTACAAGCTTTTGCTGGCACGCGATGTCAACATGACATTTTACATGTGTGAGTCATGACACAGAACATAACCATAACAACATTCAGCTGTAAAACCATGGAAACTGAGATTTCGCACTTGTGACCATAGGTCGGCAAAAAAAAAAAGAACTGGAGCTCACTCAAGAAAAATATTTTGCTCCGAGAGCTCACTGCGACTCAGACTCACCAAATTTCCCTCACCCGGACTACCTAAACCTTTTCTCAACCAGACTAACTCAAGCTCAAACTTTCTTTCATTTAAATAGACAAAAAAAAATACCATGAGAAGGTAGGCTACATTAGAGCCGGCTATCTCACCCACAAGAAGAAAGAGGCCATAACAAGAAAAATGGAAAGAAACAAAAAATAGAAAAAGAAAAACAATCAGCTGAACTATGCACTTATGCAACATGCGTCGTACAACTTACAGAGTCCAAGGGCAGAGTCTAGCACATAGAGGGTTGTGTCACATAATACCTCTGATGCAGTCCACACAGCCAGTCTTCCATACAAGGACATAGAAAGTATTCTCAACAATACAATGCAATGAAAGTAAAGAACCATGACAATCGTAAGCAGTTCATTAAGTCTGTAAGAATTAAAAATCCCAAAGAGCACTCAAAGCCCGTCTTTGATTGTCAGGATTTGACCATCGTCCAAGCCTTGCAAATTGAGAGTGGTCGTTTGTCAAGTCTCTTGAGTTGATCACTAAGCCGAACACGCTGTTCTTCATATTTCGGGCATTTTATAAGCAGATGCTCCACTGATGCATCAGAATGATCACAATGGTCGCTGGTATTGCTCGGCAGAATAGCCACACTCTAAGAAAAAATCGAGTATTTGGGGAGTATTTCTGGCACACAACAGTAATCGTCATCTGGCTTGCTCGCGTTTCCTTTCTTGAAAACCCGGCTCTCGTCACTTTCCTATCAAGAATGCTATGTCACGCTGATAACGCGCGCGCCGTTCGTGACCGGCAAGTGCCGGGACCGTGGTGATAACGCGAGGAATGTACGTGAGGTAGATGACGATTATTGTTGTGTGGCGGAAATACTCCCCAAATACTCATTTTTTTCTTAGAGTGCATTTCTAATAAACAAATTTAAACACACAAGAGTAGGAACACATTGATAACAAGGAAAGCCAGGGCAGAATGACTCAGTAAATGAGTAAATAAAACACAAAAATGACAAGTGGTATCACAATTTCAGGTCCCATTGCGACAGAAATGCAACAAGGCAGCAAGCGCCATTGACATGAGATCACAAAGAAAAGGGAACCTTATTTTCAACATTTCAAGTCTCAACTAAGCAATGTGGTTCTCGCTGATGCAGCATATAATATTAACATTCACGACCAAGACAATCACATCCCAGCCACCGTGACGGTACAGTGCTTGCAGTACCTGGCTGCTGACGAGAAAAGGCTCATGTTTGATCTTGTCACATTTCAATGAACGGGAAATACCATATGCCCGTGTACTTATATTTGGGTGCACATTAAACAACCCCCAGAGGTCAAAATCTGTAGAACCTCAAGCACAGCATGCCTCATAATCAGAACATGGTTTTGGCACACAAAATCGCAGCAGTCATTATCACATCACGATAACGTAGCCAGAACATGCACGAAGTGCAACAAAAGTGATCAGCAGATAAAATCACAATGAAGTGAATAAGCGATAAAAATGTAAAGAAGCGGCAGTGACCAATAGTCCTCAAAAACAATATCGCAGTTTCTGGTTAGGTACATGTGCAATCATTTGCTCGAAGCATTAGCAAGGCACACATGGAGATGTCACGGCAGTTCATCAATTCCACTCATGTCAGAGCTGCTCGACTCACCTGAAGAACTTGAGTCTGTGCACAAAGAAATGATGAGACTGTCTGTTTGGCTGTCTATAATGCCATCACGCCCCCACGCTTCATCCTCAAGCCTCATCACGTGAGTGCAGTCATGGAGCCAGTTCTGTTGGGTCACACTTGCGATTCCTTCCTGCAGCAGCTCCTCGACAGATTCAATCTTGAAGTCTGTGTTCCTTGAAGCAACACAGCCTTTGACTTGGCTCCATACAAGCTCTATAGGATTTAGCTCGCAGTGGTAAGGAGGCAAGCGCACAACATCATGCCCTGGAGCACTGGCAAGTTTGTCAACCTGGTAAACAAGGAAAAGATGCTTATTCTGCTTAACGAGCTGCAGCAGTTCACTTTTCAATTGGTCATCCAAAAAAGGAATATTTTTCGATGTCAACCAGGACCGGATTTCCACTTTTCCAGATGATGAGCTTGGTAGCTTCTCAACCTGAGCACTGTGATATGACGCATTATCCATCACGATCACACTGTGTGGCTTGATGTTCGGTAGCAGCTGTTCAACAAACCATTTCTGAAAATGCAAAGCATCCATTTCTGTGTGGTAATCACCAGCGCCCTTTTTGGCACGGAAAACTAGGGCGGCTCCATCAACAAAGCCTTCTGCACTTCCAGCATGCAAAACGATTAGGCATCCTCCTTTACCGCTCGGTGCACGGAGGCCCATTGAGAGCCCTTGATGAAATGAGTCTTGCAGAGTCATCACGTTGGTGTCTGTCCGAACTCTCCCCTTTGTATGGCCGGCGTTTACCCAGGTCCCATCAAGGTAGTAGATGGTCCTGTAAAAGAGAAAGCAGTCTTATTGTTAACAGCGTACTTTCACAGGCAAGAGCCCATTAACAAAGCAGACTGTCGCATGCGTCTGCGTTGCAGCATGCAAGCGGTAACTTATGCCGGTACGCAGTAAAGCATGACTGCACACATCACTAGCCAACAACCAAAAGCCCCCTTCTTTATTCAAACCCCCCCCCCATGCCCCAAACCCTAGTGCATCCCGACAGTCTGCGCCATCTGTCGACGCCTACGGAAGACTCAGGTTGCACACCTTAACTGTTCTTCAGTAGGGGTAGCTACATTCCCCCTTCTCAGCCTGAGATTACAAGTCCAGTCTTTCAGGCTTTCTCACAACTCGGCCATACCGAGTACGGTAAGTCTGTTGATATCTCCACTCCTCACACGAAGTCGTGCTCGATGGTTCTTGCTCTGGTGATGAGGTACTATCGCCCAATTCGCCCTGCAATGTTACGTCCACTGGTTCTGATAGTAGATCTTCCGAGGGCGACGAGGTACTTTTACCTGAAGTCGGGTCAAAGAGCACCAGATGTTTCCTGCTCCACTGGATGACCCCAGATGATGTTTCTACGATGTATGACCGAAGCCTTTGCGCTGGGCTTAGTAGCTTAGCGACGCAAGGAATGTCTTGCACCCATACATCGTTTCCTGGCATCAAGGGTCGCAACTCCCGAACAGCATGATGTCTGTTGAAGTTGCGCGCTTGCTTTTTCCTGGCTGCCTTATCCTTCTTCCTCACTTTAGAAATGGAAGGCCATTCTGGAGCAAGTGCCTGGTCAATCTTGGGAATTGTCTTCAAATGCCTGCCCATCAAGAGTTGAGCTGGGCTGTAGCCTGTTACGACAGGTGTGTCTCGATATGTCAGAAGAGCCAGATAGTTGTCTTTAGATTTCAGAAACATATCTTTCACCGCACGCACCATCCGCTCAACTTCTCCATTTGCTTGTGGGTAGCCCGGACTTGAGGTGACATGCGAAAAACCATAGGCTTTGCTGAAATCTCTGAAAGCTTCTGATGCAAACTGCGGTCTCTTGTCGGAGACCACCACTGACGGCACTCCGAAACGAGCAAAGCAGCTCTTCATAACTGCTATCACCGCTTGAGACGACGTTTGAGACAGGCTAATCACTTCCGGGAAACGAAAGAAGTAATCCACAAGGATAACATATTGTTTACCTTGGATTTCAAAAAGGTCTACGCCTACTTGCTCCCAGGGACCCTTTGACGTTGCAGTAGACATGAGAGGTTCACTGTGTTGAACTCTCGTTAATGTGCAGTCTTTGCAGCCCGTGACCATCTTCTCAATTTGGCTATTTATAGTAGGCCAGCACACAGATTCACGTGCCCGGGCTTTGCATCTTCCGATTCCTTGATGCACCTCATGAATTCTGCACAGCATGGCTTTCTGAAGCGACTGTGGTACCAGAATTCTTGTGTCTTTTAGCAGGAGTCCTCGGATGACAGAGAGTCTGCCACGCTCTTTCCAGTTACATGCGCAGTAGTTGTGGAACCTTCGATGAATGGTTCGGCCAGCCGTCCTTGCACAATTTGCAAAGGCCTACGCAGACTGCATCTACTTCTTGGTGTTTGAGAAGTGCATCAGCAGTCATTGCAGTAGATTTGGCAACCTCCATGACTGTAATTTCACCATCCAAGGCTCCCACGTCTTGGTTTCCGAGGATCAGCTGGAGCACGTGACAGGGTATCTGCAGTGGCCAAGTGCTTTCCTGGCACGTACAAAACATTGTACTGGTAACGCATGAGCCTCATACGAAATCTTTGAATGCGCGATGGCATCATGTCAAGCTCTGCTTTACCCAGTAATGTAATTAGCGGCCTGTGATCAGTCTCAACGTCGACACTATGCCCCTGACAAACTGGTCAAATCTTTCCACAGCCCATGTTACTTCGAGAGCCTCTTTTTCAGTCTGACTGTACCTTGTCTCAGCAGGTGACAGCGACCTGGAAATGTAGGCGACAGCACGTCTTTCACCTGTGGGTTGGTCTTGAAGCAGCACTGCACTGAGACCATATGAGCTGGCCCCAGCTGATACCGTGGTGTGAAACATTGGTCGTACCTGGCCATAACAGTAACATTAGTAAGTGCGTCTTTCACACTCTGGAAAGCCTTCTGCTGGTCTGGGCCCCAATACCACGTGCTGGTTTTAGTGAGAAGCTGACGTACTGGCACTGTAATCTCAGAGAGATTTGGTAGGAAGCGTCCCACATTTACCATACCGAGCAGCCTTCTCACACCGCTGACGTCTGAGGGTGCCTGCAGATTTTTCAGAGCACTCATCTTGTTGGGGTCTGGCGAGATTCCATCGCTGCCCACTACTACACCCAAAAACTTTACTTTGGGCACAGGAAACACACACTTTGCCTTGTTCAGCTTTACACCAGCCCTTCGGAGGTGTTGAAAGATCTTGTAGTCTTCGATCGTGCTCCTCCTTTGTTCTCTCAAACACCAGGATGTCGTCGATCATATTTACCACGCCGTCTATCCCTTCCAGAATACGACTCATTTGGCGTTGGTAGTACTCTGGCACAGAGCAAATACCGAAGGGAAGGCGTTGGAAACAGCACCTGCCCAAAGGAGGTATGAAGGCAGTCAACCCTTGACTTTCTTCTGCTAATTTCACTTGGTGGAATCGTGCGATGGCATCGAGCTTGGAAAACACTTTGCCTTTACTGATACTCCCCAAGATGCTTTCCACTGATGGTAGCACATGTCGTTCGCGTAGCACTGATTGATTCAGTTTTGTTAGGTCCACGCAGATACGGTAGTCACCTGACGGCTTGGGAACAACCACGATGCCAGCACACCATTCAGTTGAAGAGTCTATTCGGCGGATTACACCTTCCTTCTCCATCTTCTGCAGCTCCTTTTTTACGGCAGCATGAAGAGGTAGCGGTATTCTTCTGGGCACACTGAGTGAAAACGGCTGCACGTCTGGGTGCAGCTTGATGGTGTATACATCCTGGAATTCCCCGAGACCTTCGAAAATGTCACCTGACAAAAAAGCAGGCTTTTCCACTGAAACGGGATCTACAAAGGTGGCGATTCCGAGTGCTGCGATTGCTGGAAGGCCCAATAACGGAGGCTGTTGGTGTCGCAACATGTAAACTGGTTGGACAGTAGCCTTCTCCTTCCACTCCACAGTTGCCTGGAACACCCCCAGAACATCCAACCGTGTGCTTCCGGGTCCGGTAAGCACTTGATCAGGCTTGCACAGTTTTTTGGGAACACCCGGAAACTCCTTGGTAACAGCTGCCCCAGTGTCCACCTTAAAAAGTTCGTGTTCATTCAGCATCACACGAACAAACTTCGCAACGTCAGTGTTCTTGGTAGACAAAACTGGATGTAGATCCACTGTGTTAACCTTCCGCTTCTTTTCACAAACATTTCCGAAGTGCCCTTTACCACTGCAGTTGTAGCATTTGGCTTGACGGGCTGGACATTCAAGTCATGGATGTGTCGGACGACCACAGTATCGGCAACTTGGTTTTTGTTGAAGTGTCGCGTCGCACTTTCCAGAAGATTTGCTTTTCGCCCCTTTTTTGTGAAGCACAAGGTTGAAATTGTCGGCGTTGACCAAACACTGCTTCGGACAGCGAAGCACTATTTTCTGTCGAAAACTGGCCGGTCCCCTTGAACGTGTCCGCACGGGCCTTGAGCGCATCTTCGTGAATACGAGCCTGCAGAACGGCGTCTTCAAGTGTTAATTTGGTACTGCGGCACAGCTTGTTAGAAAGCGAGGAATCCCTGAGTCCGACGACAAAGCGGTCAGGCACCAAGCGGTCTTCAACATCTTTCGATGCGTAGTTGCACTTTTTTGCAAGTTCCCGCAGGGCAGTGACAAAGTTGTCCACGGTTTCGCCTTCTTCTTGTATTTGGCGGTGGAATTTGATGCTTTCATAAACCTCGTTGGGAGGATGCACGAAGTGAGCCTTGAACTTTTCCTTTACAGTATCGAAGGAAGCCCAATTTGCTGATGCAAGGCCTAACGTATCAAGTATGCATCTCGCTTCTCGTGAGCCCATAGTGTACAACAGCGTTCTGACTTTACCTCATCTGTAGCTCGGTATAGACCAGACGCGAAACTGTAGTCCTCAAACTGGAGAATCCATTGCGTCCACTCACCTCGGTTTTCAAAGTTGAACCGGGGTGGAAGCGGTAGGCTTATGGGCGTCTCTAGTGCAGCGTCCTCGTCTGCCATTGTTTGAAGTCCAGCAATGCCAACCCACGAAGAGACGAACACCGAGTCAGTAGTGCTTCTGTAGTGGCCGTTCGACGAGCACTTGCGATGCGATGGCAGTTACCGGCATCCCACTTCTGACACCATATCGCATGCGTCTGCGTTGCAGCACGCAAGCGGTAACTTATGCCGGTACGCAGTAAAGCACAACCGCACACACCGCTAGCCAACAACCGAAAGCCCCCTTCTTCATTCATACCATGCCCCGAGCCCTAGCGCATCCCGACAGTCTGCACAATCTGTCGACGCCTACGGAAGACTCGGGTTGCACACCTTAACTGTTCTTCAGTAGGGGTCGCTACACAGACAGCCTTCATCCGAGGTTATGCCTCTGTTTAAGGGCAAAAAAAATTGCACTTACAAAACCTATGTGAATACATAAAACATAGATAAGCTGGCAAAATTCTCTCTGTGAAAGACTGAAACGAATGTTTAGGAAACTTGTTTCGGGCTGCCAGAAGCGTAGCCAGAGGGCGGCACTCCGAGCCTGTGCCCTCCCCCCCCCCCTCCCCCCGAAAATTTTTTTTTGCTTCCACGGAATACACAGCACAAAATGACACTTGACCACATTGCCCGACCCGGCCCCTAGCTAAGACAAAAGTGGTGCCCCCCCCCCGTAAAAAATTCTGCCTACGCCCCTGCATGCAACCACGTCTGCAATCTCCAATTATGTGCACAGCGTATTCGCTCACTAATATCTACAATTCAGAGGGCCATCACTAGCTATTACTTTCTCTAAGCCATTGATTGAGATTCCTTGCTCCTACGCAGAAAAACGGCAGAAAGTCTTCTCAAACTATTCTACGGGAAATGCTGCAATACACAACACTGAGTTAAACCTACACCACATGCAACGGAATCGTCGGCGAATACTATTATGTACCGTACAAGGGCAAGCATGAACAGCCACCCTATCTTAATGGGGAATTTCACTGTGACTTAAGTCAGGATTATGCAAGGCTTTCGATCACTCACGTCAAAAGCACACGTTTGGCGATCACAGATGCAAAGCACACCTAAAGCTGAACATTTTGACAGATTTGCTTGTCTGGTTCCGTTAATTAATTAGGACTTTCAAAGGGCTCCAACCGAAAATGGGTTTATTTCCCGACGTTTCAGAATCAACTCGATTCCTTCTTCAGGGGGAGTGACAGCGGAGGTGTCGAGGTGCAACTCTTAACTTCTCTTTTGAACCAGCTGGGGAGAAGGAGGGAAGGCGCGTCTTCTTTGGTGGTGAGTGTTGAGGAGGTTGCGGTTGCCGCAGTTGCATGGGATTGATGGACCGAGGGCGGCCGGGGACGGTTTTGCTCACTCGCGACTTTGTTTGAATTGGTTTTTCTTGCTGTGGCTAGTCCGTGAATATATGCTGACAGCAGGTTTCCCTTGCACCGGTTTAACTTGCCTTCGGTGTTTTGAATGAACCACGACTCCAGTAACAGCAGTTTTTGTTGGTTTCTGTTGTTAGGATTTCGGTTTTTTCAAAGTCAATCTTATGGTCGGCATCTTCCGAGTGTTCTGCAAGGGGGTTACGTTGCCTTGAGAACGTCCTGAAGTCGTTTTTGGGCTGTTTAATTCTTTTGGTCAAGTTTTTTGTTTTGCCAATGTATGCGGCCTGGCAGTCTGAACATTTGGTTTTGTATATGACGCCTTGCGCTCTTTCTCTTGGTGGAAGGTCCCTGGGTTTCGGTAGAAGATTTATTGTGTTGGTTGGCTTGTGTGCGACCGTTATGCCTTCCTTCTTTAAGAGTCTGCTTATGGCTTCACTGGTGCCTTTCACTAAGGGGAGAGAGATTCGCTTCTGGGAAGGCGGCGACGCTGCGGGATCCGTTGGAAGTACTTTTCTTTTTTGTTGCCGGATTGCTTTCCGAATGAAATGGAGCGGGTAGCAGTCTTTTTTTTAGTTCGTTGAACATGGTGTTTCTTTCTTTCCTTCTTTCTGATTCTAATGTGCAATGCGTTTCCGTTCTTCTTATCAAAGTGTTGACTACTGATGTTTTGTGGCTTGCAGGGTTATTTGAATTAAAGTGCAGGTAGCGGCCTGTATGCGTAGGTTTGCGGTAGACTGAAAAACTTAGGGAATCTCCCACTCGCTTGATTAGTAAATCAAGGAATGGAAGGGATCCGTCTTTTTCGCGCTCACAAGTGAACTGAATGTCCAGTTCTATGGAGTTCAGATGGCTGAGTAGGTTGGTGACTTGCAGTGTCTGTATAATGCAGGAACAATCGTCCACATACCTGAAGATCACTTTGGGTTTCTGTGCAAAGGTGCTCAGGGCTCTCTCTTCGATGTTTTCCATGGTGACGTTGGCCACGGTCACGGAGATTGAGGCTCCCATTGGTGCTCCTCTTGTCCGCCTGTAGTATTTGCCTTTAAAGGAAAAATACGTATCTGATAGGCAGAGTTCCAGGAGTAGACAGATTTCGTCCACACTTAAAGGAGTTCTCTCGTTCAGAGCACTGTCGCGTTCTAGGGCATCCCGGGTTACGGCGACTGCCAGTTGTATCGGTATGCTGGTGAACAGAGACACATCATCAAACGATACCAGGCATTCGTTGTTCTCTAGTCGTAGCTTTGATGTCAGTCCGACGAAGTCATCCGCGTTGCGCACATGAGACGTGGTCTTTCTGGTTAGGGGTGAAATTATCCGGTGCAGGTACGTGGATGGTGATCACATTGGTGAGCGCGAGAAGTCTACTATTGGGCGCAGGGGGACTCCAGATTTGTGAATTTTCGGGAGGCCGTAGAATGCTGGAGCTGACCCGTTACTGCATATTAGTTGGAGGTAAAGGTAACGAAAGTTTGGTTTGTCCCGGAATATTTCTCTCTCGAGCAACGCGGAATTCCTTGTTCTTTTTCGGAAGGCGAACCCCAAGTTGTTCAGCATTCTTTGGATCGTACGAGTGCTGATTGTCGGCATGTCCATGCCATGGTCGCTGATCACGTCGTTGCGTAGCTTCTCGGCCGTAGGTATTTCATTGCGCATGAAGTAGCTGTGCACTTTGCGCCGCAGTGCTGCCAACGCAGTCGTGTCATAGAGCAGCAGCCGCGTCTTGCCGGTGATGCGCTTCTCAGCTTGGCCCGAGAAATTCAACTTCTTGCGCTTTGGGGAGGCAAGTGGGGCCCGCAGAGCTTCAGCCGTGATTCGCTCAAGTGTTCGCTCGCTCACTCCGGTGAGCTCGGCGACGGTACGGCACACTGCATTTGTAGATAAGTCAGGATGACGGTGCCTCACTCCAGCGTATGCATTGCAGATAACTTGCTTGGTCTGTTTTGATAGCCACTTACTGTCACATTTAGAGTACAGCTTCTTCGGAGAACGAAACGGCGAGTTTGGGCCTCACACGGTTTAGGCGGCATCGCGGCCGCCATGTTTACTGAGAGAGCAGGTGTGAGGAAAACGTGGTGCTGTCCAAGAAATAAAAAAGACAGAAACAAAATTGCAGTTTAGAATAACTTTTTTTTTCACGAACGGCTTCCTATACTCATCTTCTTGTTATAATCAAGAAATTTTTATTTATTTGAGTTAGGTAACTTTTCGAATTAGAAAACAAATATAGGTACTATTTCTTGGCGCGCGCGCATGTAGGCACTTTGGCTAACTCTATGTTTTGGCCGTTTTGACTAGCCTCTCTATTTTGACTGTAACAGACGCCGACTCCGAGCATAGCGTTACGCACTACGCGTGTTTCCGTAGCCTAAACGGTACACAAGCGGAAGTTCCGGTTTAATATTAAGAAAACTGGTAAAGGGCGAACACGCTAACTACTGCTACGTCTGAGTACAATAAAAGAAATCATTGCTTTTTGTACAACAACAAAAGCCTTACGATAAACTCCTGTTTATTAATGTTTCGGCTATAGCGCTTGGGTGGCCCTCTCGTGACGGCTGTCGGGGAATTCTTTTGTTGCCGTCAGCTAGGTACCTAGGTGACCTAGGGACGAAATGATCGAAATCTCTCTTTAGTTTTTGGCGGTGCTTTTTGGAACGGTCGCTCCACCAGCTGATGCACGCTTGAACTACTTGAACGGGCTTGGGCTTTCATCTCCTGTCTCTACACCGACGACGATGACCGCGAGTCGGGCAGCTTTCGTTTCGACAACGTAGTACGCGAACCGGTGCTCCGTAGCGACTTCGTCGTGGCTACCTCGCCTCGAACAACATCCATGACCTGGACGTCGAAGGCGAGGATGCTGCATTGCGCTGCCTTGCCACAATTGAGTAAGTAGTGATCTCCATTATTGCGAGCTTTGTCTCTGTCAGCTAGAAATGCCGAGTCTATCAATTACATACCAGAAAGCGTGACAATATGCTGTCGTTCTTACGATGTGGATTCGGAGCGTGATAAACATTTCGAACTGGGGCACAAGAGGCTCACCAACGATCGCTGCGCGAGCAGGAAATGTTTGCTGCGCGAGTGAGTACCGATCGTGAGTTTTCATGCACTACAGTTCGACATGGTTAACATGCACCAACTCGTCCAATTTTCCTCTTGGCCTAAGTGATTACTACTACGGATGTTATCTGACCAACTAGTAGGAACAGCTTCCTTGCGCATTACAGAAGCTGGATTAAAGGCTCTCACTCGGTGGCAATTTCGCAAATGTTCAGGTTTGAATGTCGGATTTGCCTACATTATGAAGTGGCATCACGCTCCATGTCTCAATGCAAATTGCGGCTGCTTACGAGAGACGGCAGACGCATTCCATTCTCAAGTTTTGATACGAGTGCCGCAGTTTACCAGACAGCACTGCAACGTGTTTAGTGCGCTCTCAGTTGGTGACGGTTGGTAACAAATTTTGTAGGCATTGTAGATTGAAGCGTATTGATGAAAAAAAAAAAAGAAAAGAATGGAACCCTTGAGAAGCATGCATTTTTCCTTGTTTGTGTGGCGTATCTCATGTGCTTGCTTAGCTCTGTTTCACCATGCATATGCACCATGTAATACTGATCGAGATTGAGAGATTGAATTAGCAATAAAAAACAAACATAAGTGAAAAGAATAGGACCATATACGCAGGATAAAAGCACGGTTATTAAAGGCATGTACAGAAATTAAGAAATGACCAAAGGTTAGCGAAAGCAACAGACGTGGCAGAAGGCCAATGTCGCACAGTCTAGGAAGCCTTGGGCTTCCTAGGCGTGCCTTGTGTAACACTGCTTGTCACTCGCACCTGCCAAACTTGCTTATAGAATGAATGGTGGAGCAGTGGCTATGGTGCTCGGCTGCTGACCCGAAGGTCGCGGGTTCAATCCCAGCAGCGGCGGTCGCATTTTGATGGAGGCGAAATGCTAGAGGCCCATGTACTGTGCGATGTCAGTGCACATTAAAGAACACCAGATGGTTGAAACTTCCGGAGCCCTCCACTACGGCGTCTCTCATAATCATATCGTGGTTTTGGGACGTGAAACCCCGATAGTTATTATCATACTGTTTTGGAAACAGTTATTCGAAAAAATTTCCACTGCCTTACATCTTTCATAAACCTTCAATAGGGACTTGAAAGTCCTTGAACACCCTTGAATATGGGCTGTGAAAACCTGTACGAACCTTGTATCCTTTTCACCCTAGAGCTGAACTAATGAACACTCTTTGTAATTCTCATGTATGAGAATGTACTTTGATGTGCAAAAAGACAACCTTTATTTGTGCAGGTGCCCATGCTGCAAGTTCAGTCGTAACCTCGTGGAGTGGGTGGGATCCAACTTCATGGAGAAAGTAAAGGCTGAAGAGCTGTGTTTGAGTATGCTTTGCTGGTGCTCATTCTGTTTTTAGCCATTTCAAAAGATGTAAGAAGTGGCAGTAGTGACCTGATATCACTTGGCCCTTGGCTGCTCTTCCGTATCAACACTGGCTCTGCCCAAACTAGGCACCAAGTTCAAGGTATAGTTTTCAGACCATCTGTTTTTGGCTTCTCATGTGAGCCACTGTACACAGATAGATGAGTCTTTGTTCCTGCTTGGAGGTAGACTCCACACTTCTCTCCTGGCAGTCTAGCTCTCTCCTCTTTCTGTTATGTATTAGTATTCTTTTATTTATGAGAAGAACCTGAATACGAGGCATCGCTGAAGCCGACTTTTCGACAAGCGGACCTGTCTTCTTTAAGGTTGCAACTGCTTTCCTTAGCATGGTGTGGATATGCTTTTTACCCTCTCCTCCAACAAAAAAAATGAGGACGAAAGGGCAACTGCGAAAGTGGGGGTGGTTATGACGGAGAAAGAGGGGCCGGCAAGTCAAAAGGAAAGAGGAAAAAGTCAGTGAAAAAGAAAGGTGTGGGATGGGGTATTCATGTTCAAGGATAGAAAGGAAAGTAATGGAATAGAATTACCTTATTAATGTCCTGCAAGGTGTGCACAAATGCCTTTAGGGCCTCCTCGTTGGGACTGAAAGGCCTAGCCTGACAGCCGCTTCGCGGGCTTGCTGGATGGCCCATTTCTGGTTGCCTAGGCTTGAGCTACGCAAGACGGCGTCCCATCTTCCTGAAGTAGCATCGGGGTCAGCATCGTTATACATAGTGGTGCACTCCCAGAGCACGTGTCTAAGAGTAGCCGTGGTGAGTTTGCAGTGGTTGCATATATCATAAGGGTAGATTTCTGGGTATATGACGTACAGTATGTGCGGATTTGGGTAAGACTCCGATTGTAATAGCCTTAAAGTAAGTGCTTGAGACCTGCTTAGCTTTGGGCTAGGTGGTGGGAAGATGCAACGCGAGATGTAGAAGTGCTTGGTGATTTCATTATAGGTGGATGGCACGTCTCTGTTTTGCATGGCCTCGAATCTGCCAGTATCTTGCGCGATCAATCAGTGTGCACGCAGTACTGTGAACATATTCATCGTAGTTGACGGGGCAGCCAGGGATCTGCCCAATGTGAACGGGAGCGTACGATGACTAAGTTCTGTTTTGGAGAATGCGTAAGGCCTGTGGGGCAATTCTGCGATTAGTGAAGGACCTGATTGCAGATCTAAAGTCAATAAAAATCACTTCCACATTGTCAGTGACTATAGTGAGCGAAATCGCAACCTGCTCGGCAACGAGCCGGTCCATGGTGTAAACCGAGGTACAGTTAGTTCATTCACCTTTGTGGTTAATAACAACTGCAGTGAATTTGAGATCGCTTCGATAAGAGGAGGCATCTATGAAACAGGCTTTGCTGTTGTGTCGGTAATCCCTGAGGATAGTGGCGTCCTAGGCCCTGCGTTTTGGGTAATTGTGTTCCAGATGAACATTTCTGGGCATTTGCATTGCCGTTATAAGCTCTCTCACACTTGGTGGAATTGCTACGTAGTCACTATAGTATGATTGTTCTGTGTAGCCAAGTTTCTTGAGGATATGTCTGCCCATCTCAGTGGAGGATAGGCGTGTGATCTGAGAGTGCTCCTGTGCCTCTGCAATCAATCAGTCAGTCAGTTTTTATTATGACATAATAGGGATTACGAAGCATAAAATATACTGGCAATTTCTTCTGGGGTGTTGTGGATACCAAGCTGCAGTAGCCGATCCGTACTGGTGCTGCAGGGAATGCCAATGGCACATGTGACTGCTTTTCTAATGAGTGCATTGCGTTTGTCTCTTTTATTCCTATACCAGTTGTGCATAGCAGCAATGTACAAGAAATGGCAGAGGACGAAGGAGTTTTTTTTTTTTTTTTCGTTGCAACTTTGGCGAGTGTTTGTTTACTTGCAAGAAAAGGACGAAGGAGTGTGCCAGATGGATGAGGTTGTCTTGCGTCACTCCATTGTGTTTGTTGGGAGCTCTTTTGAGCAGGTGTATGGCGTTGTTGGTTTTGCTTACCAGCTTCTTGACAGTTACATTATTGGTGCCATTTTTCCTCAATTGTCATACACAGGACTAAATGCTTGACCTTGGGTATTTCTGCACCACAGCTGGTACGCAGGTTAATGCTCTGATGGGATTCCTGCCAATCACTGGGCTTTCAACCCCACCTGACAGTGCGGTAAAGGAACAGTTCAGACTTAGCAGGCGAGCATCTGAGCCCGGTGGGAAGGAGGTAGGACTCAATGGTATTGGCTGCAAGTTGCAACGCCTGTTCTATGTCCCCCTCGCAACTGCTGGTCGCCCAGATGGTGATGTCATCTGCGTATATGGTATGCTCAATGCAGTCTATTTTGTCCAGCTCCCTGGCCATTCCATTCATAGCCATGTCTAACAGGGATATGGAAATGACTGAACCTTGGGGTGCCGCATGCACCTAGTTCTACCTCCTCGGAGGATAGGTCCCCTGCTTTCAGAATTGATAGGAAGCATTTCACATAGTTATAGAAGTTGGTGCCCAGGTTAAGGTTCGATATCGTTTCAAGTACGAATGAATGTGCAGTTTTGTCAATGGCTTTCTCCAAATCAAGGCAGGAGATGGCTTTCATACCGCAAGTGTTATTGTACAGGATTTGTAGCTTTATTACAATCGTGGTGCCTTGTGTTGAGAGCTTGGCTCTAATGCCGATCATACTGTGCGGAGTGTTACATGCTCCATGGCTTTGCCCAGGCGTGACGTTAGCGAGATAGAGCGTGGGTTGTCTGTACTAGGTGTTTAGCCGCGTTTCGGAAATAATGTGGTATGCGATGTCTTCCATTCAACAGGCATATTACCATTATTCCAGTTGTCATGGATTGTTTCAGTGATGTACCTGATTGAGGGGTCATCAAAATGGCGCAGGAGTTTGTAATGCCGTCAGGACCTGGGGCAGATCTCCCAAGGTCCTGCAGCGCTGTTCTGATTTCTTCTGTGCTGAATTCAGAGTCAAGCTTTGGGTTGAGAGAGCCTTTATAATCCGGGTGTGTTGCTACAGGTCCCGTAGGAAGATACCTGTGGATGAGGTTATCCACGATGGCTTCTTCTGAGGCATCCTTAATGGCCAAGTTTAGGATGCGTTTCAGGCGATGCCTCTGGTTGGACTTGCTACAGTTGCTGCCAAGGAGTTGGTTGAGGAGGTTCCAAAATTTGCCATTACGCATCTGGTCATCTATGCAGTTGTAAACTTCATCCCATTACTGTTTCTTAAGGACGCTGTGGTGTTCCTGAATGTGTTTATTAATCTCGGATATCTTTTTACAAAGACTTCTATTCAGGCGCTGACTCATCCATCGAGCTACTTAGGATTGTGTAGCTTCAATGAGATGGGCTAGTCTGCTGTCTATTCTCCTTACTGGGAGGTCTGTAATGATGGCCTTCGGCTAGCTGGAAGCATCTTTCTTCATTTGCTCTACCCATGCATCAAGCTCGGGGCAAATAGAAGAAGAGGAGTGGCCTCTGCGAAAAAGATCCCAGTCGGTCCAAGTAAATTCTTTTTCTTTTATGGAGTTGGGGTAAACTGGGAACCGTGTAATTAATAGGTAATGATCACTGCCTAAAGCCGTGGCCGAGTTTGTCCACATCGGATCCACCACGTTTTTGATGAACGTTAAATCTGGTGCGGAGTCACTACAGGTTGAGGTGCCTATTTTGGTGGGGAAGGCCTTGTCAGTGACCAATGTTAGGTACAGGTCAAGTGTGCCCTGCCAGAGCTTGACTCCCATTCGAGTGTTGTGGTGATATTCTTGGCTGAGTGTGGGGAATTGAAGTCACCACCAATGAATAAACGGTTGCTGTTTGTCAAGTTCATTGCTTTAATCAGTATAGCCTTATATCTTTGCCTGTGGTTATTAAGGCTGCTGTATAGGTTGAGGATGAAGATGCTTTGACCTAACTTGGAGTCCGGGAGTATCTCTACAAAGACATGCTCTGTGTTGCTGAGCGCCAGGTCATGTTCGGTATACAGTAGACTCTTGTTAAACGGAACCTGAAGGGGCCAGGAAAATGTGTTCTGTTTAAGAGGAGTTTCGTTTACTGAGAGAGGAGCAGGGGAGCAGAATCCAAGTACGAAACCAATCATGTTTAAGCAGCTGTTCCGTTTAAGAGATTTCCGTTTACTGAGAGTCTACTGTAGAATAATTTTTTGGAGACTAGTGTACATACACCTCTGCCTTCCGTTTGGGCGACAATTGGGTTGAAACCAGATAGGGAGATCGAGGGACTTGGTGTTTCTTGTAGGAGGACAATGTTAGGTTTCTCAGTTGAGTTTCTAATGTGTTGCTGTTGGGATGCCTGTTTGCTGGCATAGCCCCTGCAGTTCCATTGCCATATGTAGAAGTTTCTAGCCGAGCGATCCATCATGAGCGTTGCTATCGTCTGTCTGCTGAGGGCCGCGGGTCGTCAGTATGGATTGCAGGGTACTGCTATTAGTCAGTGCATGCGATGTAGATGGCACGACAGCACCACTGGTGAACGCCGGTGCAACTATGTTATCTAACTCAAAAGATTGCGGTCGTTTTCTCTGACGAGGGATGCTTCTCGGTGAGGTGACTGACGATTAATCTCAGCTATCTCTAACAATAATTCTGGATAGTTTTATGAGCGCATTTCCTCTTTTGAGGAGAGTGATTTCACTGCTACTCTCTGTGCTAACACTAGTGTACCGTGTTGCCGATTGGTGATTCTCTACCCTATTAGCTTGCTCTGGGAGTGACCCCGATACCTATCTTGTGAGGACCCTTGACTCTGTCGGCCCACCTGAGAGGTCCAGCCTTCTTCCCGGGCCTGTGGACGTTTGCAGGTTGGCTCCATGATAGGGGCCTGGATCTCCCCCTAGACCCTGGGCAACTTCTGGAGGTTGAGCAAGGACATCGTAGGCTTGGGTTCTGCGCTGTGTTTGGTGGCGGCTTGAAGCTTTGTTCGGTGCTTCGGTCTTCATCCTTGTCCATTTCTTCAGCAGCCCGCGCTCTGTACCAGCGTCGTCACCTTACGATGTAGGGTATCTGAAATCTCTGTTTACGGTCCTTGTCGGCTTTGGGGTGCTCGCCGCCACAGAGCTTGCCCCTTGGGGTGCACTGGTGGGACTTGTCTGGGTTGAGTATCCCACATCCATGGCAGATGGGATTGCCGTGGGTTTAGCCTGAGGACTCTACTTTCTTTTTTTTCTTTTTTTTTTTTTTTTTTTTTTGAAGAGTGGCTTGTTGGGCGAGTTGGTTCAGCATCTTAGTATACTTTAGCATAAAAAACAGGGACAAAGAAAGGACCATACGAACGCAGCGCAAACTATCAACTGAGTTTTATTGAAAAACACACACATATACTCGTGCAAATATTCACGTGGTCAAAATCTAAACAGGAACAAACAAGATTTGATTTAGTGGCTGGCGCTCAAGAAATTCAATTCGGTGGCATGCAACATGATAAAGGGCCTCGCTACGCATGTCTCGCTAGATCTGTTAATAAGAAACGCTTCTTCGATTTCTCGTGCGACATTCTCTTTTAATCTTGAGAGCACTCTAGCATCTGACAGCAAGGGCGCGCAGCTGCTACTCCCTACAATGTAACGACAGGTTTCGAACAAGGTGGTCCCCTCAATGAAGCCTTCTGATCTAATAATCCGTTATTAAACACCGGCCCGTCTGCCCGATGTAGCACTTCCCACATGGTAACAGTATATAATACACCTCTCCCTTGCCGCATTCAACCAATTTTTCGCGATGCTTGATATCACACCCATGATGCCACTTGCTCTGCCCCAACAACTTCATATCCACAGCCGCGCAAATCCGCCAAGTTTGTCCCAACCGAAAAAACCACACCGCATCCAAACCTAGTGCCCACCTTTTTAACTGTTGGATACCCCATGAAGGTTCAGTATGCTTACAAAAGGTGCCACATCTTTACTTTTAACTTGATTTACACCCCTCGCTTCCATCTTCACCTTCTGCAAAATTCTTTCGCCTAGGACGGCTAAATGATGCTCAGGGAACATGACTGCTTGAGCTTCTCAACTTGTCTTGCAAAACTTTCATCCATGCGATGAGGGCAAAACTTCTTGAGCCATGCCTTCAGGCGGGACATCGCGACACCATTTTTCACAATTTTTGACGAGACCCGAACGGAAATCGATAATAGGCTTGACGCTGCGGGGGTCATGCATCCAGCATACATGACTTCCACCAACATTAAACATAGATCTAAGAACTAAGAACTGTATACACCCATTGTTGGGAACCTCACAAGTAAACTTCAGCCCGTACCCCATTTCCTTGAACACCTTTAAAACATCTACCTAGTGTTCACACACCGACAATCTCCAACAAAAACCATGTATAATCGTCCACGTACCTGAAAGTTTTCACCACAACAGATTCCAACGCACTCGCTATGCCACGGTCAATCACGCTGAGAAAAATCTCACTTAAGAATGCTGCAACACCCTATGCAAATCCCCGACCTCTGAGTAGATACGCACCCCTTCCAACAATAAATATATGGAAAGGAGTTCGAGGAAGGCACATTTTGAAACCTCACACCTTTGATGGAACTCTTGTTCGTCATTATCTTGTATGCAATTCCTGACACCACACCAGAAGTCAACGAATAGAACAGGTCTTCAACAGCCACGCTGAAACCCTGACAGTACCTTCGGAGATCCTTCCATCAAAAATTGGGCTACCTCTTCTGAATCCTTCACTCGGAACTGGTCCATCACACACAGAGATGACAGGTGCTTCTGAAGAAATCCGGAAACCTTTCTTTATTGTTCTTTCTGTATGCACATTTTTTTCGCATTCATCTTGTCTTGAGCATGGGCACGATGCTTTTTCAGGGGAGGGCAGTGCCACGCCTGCTGCTTCTTCTCTTTTCATGTAACCTAACAGCAGTTACATGCGCAACCACTGCCTTGTGCGCACCATTCCAGAATGTCGAACATTCCCGGTTATTGTAGATTGTTCCAATAAGCTTGAGTGCACAATGCGAACAGTACGGCTTATTCTGCAATTAATGCAGCCACCAACAATAAGGCTGGAACCTTCATTGCAACATGTATAAATGTCGATGCGCCTTAAGACTGATCAGATTACTCGATGGCCGACGACTGCCGTCGTGAATTGCTGACAGCGTGAATTGCTTGCACCTTCACTTTTCATTTTCCGGGCACATGTTTGCCGAATTAATAGTTCTGTATTTCCCCTTCTTGCACCGTCATAATCACGTAGCAGTATGATGGACATAATCACTTCTGGTGCTTTTAACTATAACTCATTTTGAAGGCGTTTGCAAGTCTTACATCTTGGAAGAGGACAAGGTATTATGTTGGCAGTAGAATGAGGGTTTACTTTTGCATGCACTAACATGACCCTAAAGTTTCTATTATGGTGATACACAACCTTTGGTACTCTGGGAAACTCTTTCACTCATTGCTAGCTAATATAGGATAATACTTGCGCAGGATATTGTTTATGTTTGGGAGTGCATTTGAGTATTTGTTATATATGCTAGCGGGTGGTTGGGCTGTGCTTTAGGGGCTCTTATAGCAAGTGCTGATTTTCTGTGTAGTGACACACTTTGTTGTAGACCTTGTCTAGAGCGCTTTGCGGGTAATTTCTTTCAGCTAATGCTTCCTTTATATTGCTGTAGTGGTGAACATAGTCACCGTTGTCACCACAAATCTTTCTTATACGCTTTGCCTATCCTGCAAACTATCCCTTGTTTGCAGTGTCGCGGGTGATGACTAGCGTAATCTTGGCTATCTTGGTTTTCTGCAGAGCAGGCCATCTTTTTCCTCTTTCAATGGATACATTGATGTCTAGGAAGTTAATTTCGCTAGAACAATGATGCATGGTAAATTGAGTACTAGGGTGAAACTTGCTAAAATGGTCAATGAATGTGTTAGTGTGCTTATGCCATGTTCCCATATAATAAATATGTCATCTATATAATGTAAATAGGTGCAAGGTTTTGCCATAGATCGCAAAAGTTCTGTTTCTAACTGTTCTGGTTCTAAGAGCCTTGAAGAAGACAAGTCCGCATGTTGAAACATCAGCACCAGCAACATTTTGTGTTCACGAATTTTTCATCTCTTCAAGCATCCACCTTCCCCTGAATTTCTGCATATTTTATTTGTGTTTCAGAGACCAAAGTGTGTATGCTCACTTCCCAAGTGTGAAAAGGAAATGCACATCGGCATCAGTTAGAAATAGCATAAAAGACGTGAAAAGTCAAAGGAAAATAAGAGTGTGCAGAGGGAACAGAGCTGTAAGGGTTCGCCATAAGACCTGTAAATAATTTAAAGTAGTACTGTGTATTCTTTGGGAGAGTGGTAAGCTGTCATCATACCTCTAGAACAGCCAAGAAAACAATGCAGCGCAGAATAGACCAGACGGACCAGCCATAAACTTAGTGCTGAGCAATTGATCTGGTTGAGTGTTTTGTCACCCGCAAATCACCCGAAACGTCCGTGTTCTTCACCTTGACTTGGTCAGTGACCGCATCTACATCCTCAAATGTTTCCTTCCTATGCCACACGAAACAATGTTAAAGAAAAAAAAGCTTTTGCAGAACAAGATCTCCTTTCTGTATTGCATACGACACCCGTCTTCGTGCAAGGGTCTTATTGTTTGCCTTTTCTAAAGTGTGTGCTTTATGCTTATTTCCTGCTCATTCCTGCCTGCAAGGGTTATGAAAGCATGAACTTGACTTCAAGGGACGAGGCAAAAAAAGAAAGTACAATGGAAAGCACGGGCAAACACATTATTAACCTTGCTGCAAGTAGACTTGGAAAGAAAGGACTGCAGCTGTTCTTTAGTTGACAAACATCATTATGATGGTATTTGTATTCTTCTGTAAATCTCAGCTTGGGGCAGCAGCAACACACAATTGGTGCCAGGGTGATTGTCTCTTCTTTGCTGTGCCATCATGCTGTCAGTTTCTGTAGTGTTTATAGCAAGCACTAAAGTACGATGAATGTTCTGTAAATATGTTGCTGCTACAGATGCTATGCTTTGAATTTGAGGCCTTGAAATGACCCTCCATTTGCAACTTTTACAGCAGAGCTGTGATGCTTGAGGTTTGCTGTGTGCCATAGATATAAAATTATTGACATCATGAACTGGCATGTGCTCTCTTTGTCCTCTTCTGCTTTGCTCCAGAACATGTGTGCCGATTTGTCCGGCGTGGGATGCAACAACTCCGATGGGTGAGAGAACAAGTAGAGAGAAATTCTCGGCGAGGCGAGATTTGAACCCCCGTACCCACGATTCGAAGGCGAGCTTTGTAACCACTCGGCTACCCAGGCACTCTAGCAGAGCATAGCATAGGCTTGTATAGTATACGTGTAGCAAAGGGATGAGAAAGGAATTGAGGGTGAGGAAGATGGAAAGGAGGAGGGTAGAAAGCATAGCATAGAAAGAACGACAAATGGAAACAAAGGGAAGAAACGTGGAAAGAGAATCAAAGAAAAAAAGAATAATAAGTAGAGTGAGAAGGAGATAGAAAGAGGATGTGAGAACTAGAGAAAGAAAGAAATACATAAAAATAAACAGACAAAAGGAAAAGGAGAGCAAGCATAGTGATGTACAACATAGTATGGCAAGGGGTGGGAAAGAGACAGGTGAAAGGGTAAAAGCCTAGCCAAGCCAGGACCAGCAGGTGCCCACCAGCTCTGCTGTAACCCAGCCTTGCGCGACTTTGTGCAAGCTGCAATTTTTTTTTCATAAAAAGCTTACCGTTTTTACGATGTATGTGCTGGTCTTTCTTGGAGGGACATGATTTCAGTAATGTTACTTTGTCACTGTATAATCATACAAGCACTAACGATCTTGTCATGCTTTCTTTAGTTCTTCAGGTGTTCAAATGATATTCTCTTATGTATGAGTGCATTTACATTATTATGTCTCACGGTAAACGGAACGATTATTTTATTGAGGTTGATGCTGGGACTGTTCGTACATTGTTGAAATAACGTCGACATCCAGCCTTGAAGGATGCGTACACAAGAAGGAAATGCATGAACAAGCACGCTGGGAACATAGAACAATGCTCAGCGAAGCACATAGCGTGCATATACGAAGCCGCCCAGGTTGTGTGCAATTACGTTCTCTTGTGTAAGCGTCCTTGAAGGCTGGGCGTTGTTCCTTCGAACAATTTTAGTTAAATTGTGTAAACTATGTTTATTGTAAAAATAAAGCACTCTTCATAAGTGAAACATTGTATGTCTCTGTGATATAATTTTGCTTTCGCGTGGTGCAACTACTAATTTAAAATCTAATTTAATTTAATTAAAGTAACCAGTTGATCACTTAACACCAGTATTGTGTTGTGTTCTCCATAATACATTGAGCAGGGCTGTAACTAAGGGGGTGTTGAGGGGTACCACCATTTGCTAAAGTTAGCCGTTCTACACACAAACACCCCCCCCCCCCCCAAAAAAAAAAAAAAATCCTGGGTACGGTCGTGACATTGAGGGCCAATATTTGTGGTTTACAGTAAGTTATGCCTATTTTTGTAGCGTGGTAGCTCGTCATGTTTTTATGTCATAAGCGCTTAAACGGATTTTTTAGTGAGTCGTATTTTTTTCTTTTTGCTTTTGACAAGTGGATTAATGAAAAAAAAAAAAAAAAAGAGGTTCGAGATCGAACTTTTGAACTTCGCGCCGAAATGCCAACTGCCATTGAGCATGACGTCGCAAATTTCAACATTTTCTCTCTCTTTTTCAACGGCCGGTTTCTGCCTATCAAAATATTTCGAGGCCTGAGCAAGGGTGAAAAAGTTAGACCAAGTTCTCTCTGTTCCACACCTTGATTTCAGCCAAATGGCCAAGGAGCATTTTACACAGTAAGAATTTTGTCCCCATCGAGAAAAAGTCCTCTTTTTTAGGAATTTATGGTTGGCCTCCGCTACGAACCGATCAAAAGCGTTCAAAAATCCCGATTTCGGTTTCGGTTTCCTGTGCGTAGCGCCACCTGCTTCCTGCGGCAAGTGCATGGCGGCTTCCTGTTTACATTTTTGAACTCCGCATGCTTTCAACTTCCAAGCTTGACGCTGTTGTTCATGACATTGTGAAAAATATATGGATATATATGGGTGGGTGATGATATTTAGCATCATCCGGAAAGTCAAGCATCTATATTTGGTCTACGACAATTTGCCTACTGGTCATCAAAGGTAAGCAAACGCCACAGCATCCTGCACGGTCTTACGCGGCCCGCGTAGAAAGGCGAATATGTTTGCTTTCACGGCTACCGCTGTCCTCGCATGTAGGAATGGCACGTGAGCTGCGCAAAACACGGACCTGAGAGAACCAGACGACGCGTCGTCTTTACTGTTCTCGTTCGACGAATTTCCTCATTTCGCGATCGATTCATACGAACTAGCGCAGCTTCCTGTCGTTCGTGTCTCTATGTTCACTTTCGCTGGATTCTGATCGCATTCGTTCGTCCTCATCGTCAGTTGCACAGCGCATAGCATATTGCTTGGTTCGTGCAGGAAGAGCACAGCTTCTGGCTTAATGACCCGCCATCAGATGGGCCCGTGATAGCATTAACTGCCTAAAAATGGCGTTGACATGTGTTCTGCACCGCAAGAAGCCATTGAGAATCGTGCCACTGCAGAGACCTCTCGGCGTCCCCACCGTCTGCTGTCGCTACTGTACTGGCGTCAACCATTGCTGTATTCTTCTCGGTGCACCCATGACAGAGACCAACTTCTGTTTGCTCAGCACAAGTGCGCAGTTACGACCATGCGGACAGCAGCTGTAGCCGGCGATCTCGAGCGGACATGAACGCGGTGGTTTGAAAAACACAGACGTACATTTAATTTGCTTTATTTTTACCGGTGCATAAATTAGCACGTACGCGTGCACAACTAAAAACCCCGCGAAATAGGGTGGCCTTTACTCATTTATTCACAGTGACACCACAATGGAAGCCAATCAGATTGTTTTCACGAATGAAATTGTCCGCCAAGCGAATATTTAGAGCCTTTAGACAACCTGTAATCACAAGGACCAGGCAAAAATGCATTTGTGCAGAACCGTCTATCTGTTCTATATTTCTTTTATAGTTATATAGAAAAATAGGGATTTTCTATGGTCTTGGAGATGTTAGCCTGGTTTATTGGCCTGGCACTGAAGGTACTGGGTGATTACCATGGTATATACATTGATCAACATATTCACAATGTGCAGTTATGTATACAACCTGTCATGATAGTCTAGTGGTCATGGTGCTCAACAGCGGACTCAGAGGTTGCAGGGTCCAATTGGCCGTGACGGCCACATTTTGATGAATGAAAAATGAGAGAGACCTGTGTACTTAGATTTAGGTGCACATTAAATAACACTATAATAATTGTTGGGGTTTTACGTCCCAAAACACAATATGATTATAAGGGACGTCGTAATTAAGAGATCCAGAAATTTGACCACCTGATGTTCTTTAACGTGCACCTAATCTAAGTACCCAGGCCTCTAGCATTTCGCCTTCATCGAAATGTGGCCGCCGCAACCAGGATCATCCTGCGACCCTCAGGTCCGCAGTCGAACACCATAACCACTAGGCTGCCGTGGCAGGACGTACGTTAAACACCAGATGATCAACATCTCCGGAGCCCTCATAATCACAGTCTGAGTCTTTATTTCAGACATGCATACAAAAAAATACATGACTGAGGAGGAGGGAAAAAAAGCCACACAGTCGCGGCTTGACGTTCGCTTTCCCCCGTAAACATCGGTACTGCGGTATGCATGAAAACAAAAATAGCACAGGCTAATGTTATTGCAGAAAAAACACGGTGCACAATAAAATGCGTAATACTACAAATACATTAATCTCCAGATATACTCAAATAAAGTTGCGTACACAAAATATAATTAAGGTGGTGGGTAAATGCACACATTAACGGAATAAGTTTCGAAGAGAGTTAAAGGAATGTTCGCGTATCGAGGTGTGAGAAAATCCAAACTTGTTAAGCAAAAACAGGGCTTGAAAGCCGTAGTTAGTACATGGGTGAGGCACAGACCAGTACCGTGGTGCCTTTTAAGGTAGTAAAGAATGTTGGTGTGGAGGCTAGCGACTTCACATAAGAACAATATGCCGTGTTCAATCTGTGATTTGTAGAGCTGTAAAAGACGATGATGGTACTATTGCACTCAGTATGAGCTACATCATGCGAGCACGTGGCCAAATGCTCTGCAAGGTTGTACAGTGGCGCCGATTATGGCATATGTTCGCGTTATCAGGAGAGAGTTTTGGCTGTCCCGGCGAGCGCGGCATCCCCTCACTTTGCTTTCACCCTCAGCCCTCGTTTGCCCTGAGGTGATATCAGCTTCGAACAATGATAACTTCGAGGGTGAAAGCAAGCAAGGGTGGGGGCGATGCGTGCTCGCAGAGCAGCCAAACTCTCTCCCGATACTCGAAAGTACGCTGTGATCGGCGCCGCTGTACAAGCTTGCAGAGCACTCGGCCGCGCAATAGTACATGTTGGTTAAAGGGGTACTGACACCTTTTTTCGAAGGCGAATTTACTCTGCTATACAAAATCTCCTGTATGCATAGATGGTTCTGAGCAAGTGTGAAGCTCAGCAAATGCCGATAAGGTATTTTAATTTGATATTAAAGTTAATTTTTCCATGGAGCACCTACTGACATCGACATTAGCTTGACATCAGGCTACAGCACAAATTCCGGTGACTTCACGCAGCAGTCTGGCTAGTTGTGATGACGTAGGTACCAAACTTCCAAGATGGCCGCTTGTGCGGTCACCAATGGAGCCACGGTGCGGAGCGACCGTTGGAAACGTCACTATATATTGTGCAAGCATGTGACAAGAAGCTCATACTGGTTGTGATGTCAGGGTACAGTACGAACTGAAACTAGCTTTTAAAACATACTGTAATTACTTTTCAGGGCGCACTCGCGCTTAGCACCACCTTTTCTAGGCTCTGAGGGCTGACCCGTCATTTGACGCCCAAAAAAAACGACAACTGAAAAATATTCGTGTCAGTACCCCTTAAGTGCATGATATGATAGGTGGTAAACAGTGGTTCAGAGTGCATTCTGTAAGGCACGTCAGCAATCGCTCTAAGCACATTTTCTGCATTGAAATTAGTTTACTAATATGTTTTTTGTTGAACTTCCCATACCAATATGCAGTATTTAACAGTGATTCAAACAGGGCTCGGTACAACGTAAGCTTTGCCTTTTTCTGGCAATAGATGCTGGAATTTTTTCAAAACGCCAACTACACGTGCAAGCTTACTTTGAAGATGTTCTGTGTGACTATCCCATAGCATGAATTCATTAAAGTAGACTCCAAGCATTCTGTGTTAGTAATTTCTATGGCATTCCCTCCTAGGTAAGTGTGGCTCTGACAGAAATAGCTTGATTTTTTGGCTCTGAAAAATGTTGCTTTAGTTTTATTGGAGTTAATCAGAAGGTAATTTTTAAAGACCAAGTATGTAACTTATTAGGATTCATTCACAAACTTTATAAACAGTCCTGAAGCCCGGTCTTTTCAGACCGAGGCAGGCCGCGTCCACGTCGGCACCGTTAGGCCGAGCCTTAGGGCGCCATCGTGAACCCTCTGGACAGCCGTAGTTGATCTTCATATGAACAGCTGGAGATCATCTTCTGCCCGTGTTGAAGCCCCCCATTTTTCTTCGGGGTTGGCGAGAGTCGCGGGACAGCCCGCCAGCATGTGTCTGATTTCAATGATGCCACCGCATGCGTCACATGTCTTTCTAATTTCACTTCAGGGTGAATTTTTTTTACAAAATACGGGTGGGGTACGTCCAGTTTGCGTAAACGTAGCGTGACTGCTGATATTGCCCTATTTACTAAATCATCTGCTTTAACCGATAAAAATAAGCTCTGTGTCCATCTGCGTACATATATATTGGACACTAGGGTCTATTTCTATCAAATCATTAGTATAATAATAAACAGCAAAGGACCCAGCAGGCTACCCTGAGGAACACCATGTTCTACTTATTACAGGACAAGTGGTGGTTGTCGATAGGCACATACTGAGTACGATTACGCAATTACCTCGATATTAAATCCAAAGAAATACCTCGGACACCATAAGCTAGAAGTTTTAAAAAGAAGGATTTTATGATTAATTTTATCGAATGCTTTTGAAAAATCTATAAATATCCTTAAAGTAATTAGTTTCATTTCTATATTAGGAAGAATAAGTTCTTTTTGTTTGAGCAACGCAACTTCCATAGATGATCTTTCCCTGAACCCAAACTGTGTACTGGTTATTAGCCCATATTTTTCGAAAATTTTGAAATACACACATAAATAACTCGCTCTAATCCCTTGGAAAAAATTGGTAGAATGGATATGGGCCTATAATTACCGAGGATTTCTTTAGCACCTCCCTTATGGAGAATAATCTTTCACCTTTTTCATTTCTGATGGAAATGTACCAGTGCTGAGGGACAAGTTATAAATATCAGTTAGGAAGGACAAATGACATCAAGGACATGTAACACAGGTCTCATTGTCAGACCACAAGCGTCCGCGCATTTCTGATTTTCATACGTCTGAAAGCGGCTAATGCTTCATCGCTATCACACCTCGATAAGTGCCATGGTGTCCTGTGCTCGGTTTTTCATGTAATCGAGAGTGCTAGTGTCCTGCTCACTTTGAACAAGGGATGCAAAGTAGTCATTGAACTTGTCAGTTAGGTCTTTCCAACATAGCTGATACTCTCAATTGTAAAAGACGCAGGTGAGCACGTTCGTTCAGATATTAGCAACATGTTTAATCTATTCCAGAGAATCTTTTGATCACTAATGCCTGAAAATAAGCGAATGTGATACCCTTTTTTTAGATTTTCTTAATGTGCCATTCAAATTATTGCGAAATTTTTTAAAAGCTACGAAATGCGGGGTGTTCGCATACTGTGTAAAAAACTTCTGATATAAGTTGTTTTTCTTGGAAATCATTTTAAGGATGCGAGACGTCATCCAAGGCTTACGGGCCTTCTTGGTTTTTTCGTAACCCTGTATGGGAATGCCTTGCTGAAAAACATTGTGAAGTGTTTTAAAAAAAAGTTTAAATGCCTCATCTGCAGTCATGTGGCTGTACATTGGCGTCCAATCAAAATTAATATCATGCAACGAAATTCTTCTAATGAGCTGACATTAATATTTGTGTCCGAAATAACGGGTCATGAGTAATTTTGTTAGAAACCAAAGAGACGTTGCTCAACGAAAACACGGGGAGGTGCTCTGTTATAATCCCTGCAGAAAACACATTCAGCAGATCATTAGTGATATCAAGTCAGTGCAGTGCAGACGACGAGTAACACTGGTCGGTACAGTGATAACATTTCGGAGAAGATAAGACTCAGAGCAACAACTGTGTGCGTCCTGGAGAATTCTCAAGATATTAATATTCAGATCACCACCAAGGAAAATAGTATATTGGCACTGACATGCAAATTCAAAACACTTTCAATATAAGCAAAGAAATCTTCAATGCGACCACACGGGGGCAAACAAAGAAAAGTATTTTTCCAGAAAGCACAGACAGAACTTCATAATCAGGTATAAGAGCGCATAAATGTTCAATCGTATCCAAATGCATGTGCTTTAGCAACAGCAAACATATACCTCCACCACGTTTACCAACGCGATGCAAAGAAAAAGAATCATAGTTTTCAAGAGCGAAAGAATCATTCTCTAACATCCAAGTTTTGGTCAACATTATTGCATTAAATATGAAACTGAATTCGCAAAGAAACATTTCTAAAAGATGTTCTTTACCGCGGATCGATTGAATGTTAATGTGCAGCACTGATAATGTAGATTTAGTAACAAGTTTGCCAATGTTATTAGGGGAAACATGCGGGGAATCCATCGTGGATTAGGTAGTGTACAAATGGAATTATAGCATTACACGGCTAGTCACGTCGTTACACGGCCAGTCGCGTCAAATCTTCTGCACGTTGGATAACATGAGCTCGTTCCCCGTCAGCTTTCCGCATATAAATTTTGCCATCGTGGTGCCATGCATATTTAAGGTCACTGCCATCTGCCCATTGCTTCGCAGACTGCAGCAAAATCCAGTTGTGTTGTGTCATGTTCTCGGTGATTGACACATCGCGGTTTTGGGGCTCAACACCCCAATTATTATTATACACTGGCGTTATTCTTAATGCTTCGTTGAGGCCTGTCGTCCTTAGGAACACCAGCAGCATTTTCGTATTGCATAGCACACGTGTGGTACTTTGCCACAGGCTAGGAATCGCCTCAGCTTGAAACCTGGCCGATGTTGCAAACACTGTGCTTCCTTAGATTCAGTTGCTCTAGCTGTAGCAGTGGCAATCATGAAGCATGTGTTTCAGATCTTCCCGAGAATCGCATGTAGATGTGAATCTCGGGAATACCTGAATGCGCATATCGTGCCTGCTTTATCCTAGTGGTGTATAAAAGCTACAAGATAGGTCTATGTTGTGCAGTGGTCCGTACTGGCTGTCTATGTCACCCTATAAAGATCACTGCAGATGCCAAGCAGATCGCTAAGTTGCCGCATTCTTTCAGAAAAGCATAGCAATTGTCTCTGCCATAGTGTCAAATGCCTCCTCTGGCCAGCAGAATCAGTATTAAAGGGACACTAAAGTGAAACAGGAATTGGTATTATTTATATGATAAATTGTACTCTGAGGCCTCTAATGTCGTTAATTTCACCATCATAGGTTTGATAAGAGAGGAGAAAATAAAGGTCAAAGTTTCGTTTTTAATTTCGTTCCGAATCTCCGCATCTGACGTCACGAATTTCAAATGGTATTTTTCATATTTGGCGACATTGGCACAACGAAATTTCCTGAAAACTTGGTATATTAAGTCTATGTCCCTCTTAGAGGACACTGTGCTTCATATTTACTGATTAGAAAACCACGTAGGACCTAGTAGGACGCCGCCAAAATCTATCAAGTCAAGCCGAATGGTACGGGAATTTCTAGGTGGCATCGCCATCTTCATTTGCCTTTTTTCACATTCCTTGTTTACAAAGCATCTTCTCGCGGGAAGCATGGTCATTTTGGAATTGTGAAAGAGTAATTTACTAATATGAGAAAAATTGTTTGTCTCTTTAGTATCCCCCTTGCATACTGCAACGAGCTGGGGACCACTGAAGTACAACGCTGTAGTGAAGATTTTTAGCATTATTGCCTAGGCACCTATGTTGAGGACTAGTTGTTCTTGTGTGCACGACAACTTCCTAGAGTGCAGTGCTGCTCATGAATCTGACAATATCACCCTAGATTTGGGTCTCGGATCTATTATACAAGTGTGCTGCACCATGTAATCACGTCTGTTCATCATGTGTCCTAATACATTAAATGTAGACCATGTCCCGCATTCATCAAGGCAGGCAATAAAAAAGCACTAAGGTTGGAGGTTTAGGTAAGGACTAATCAATTATTCATACAACATTAAAGGGGTACCCAAATGCCTTCCCCATGGCTACTGATGTGTAAAGGCTCATTCACACCTGCAACTAGCACCAGTCACGCAACAATTTGCAAATGGCGACCAAAAACGACTCTAGGTAATCAATGTTTACATCTGCGTGCGACTTATACCTATTGCCACACAGAATTCACGCCTGCTTGCATTGCCATTGCCCATTAAAATAAGCTGACATTCTGTTCCTGCACATCTGATCGGCTCAGAAGTTTGCAACTGCACTGAAAAATTGAGCATCGAGCGACTGAGTCAAAGCAGACGCTTGGCGACCAAAGCAGCCATTTGTTTGCGACTAACTTGGTCGCACAACCGTTGTTAGTTGCACGTGTAAATGAGTGTTAACATAGCAGGCCATATTTTCACATTGCCGAATTGACCCATGTGCATTATCAATTTCTTTCTGGCAGTCCTTTTTACCTGGCTAACCACTGTCTTGGCATAACTTGACATGGTATGTGTCTCCATGCATCGGAACTTTCTTTAATATTGTTGCCAACTCCATGGAGAAATAGCCTTGTTTAAAACATTCAAGTTCATGAGCATCCGTGAATAGTGCTGTACGTTCTCAAATGTTGAAAAATGCTAGCGATTGTGCTGAATTGTGTGGCAAGTCCTGCATAAATATTTGACACATTTGCCCTGTAGATTATAATGAAATCGTTGTGTTCTCTGCTATTGCTGTGGTCTGGTGTGTGCTCTTGTAGCTGTGTAGGAATCGCGTGCGATGCAAGAATGGTGGAAACACGAGGTCGGCTAGTGATGGTACATGTTTGCACATAAGGTTCCTAAGTCACATCACATTCTCTCTTTTTTTTTTTTTTTGGCCTGGAAATAGTCTCCACAAGCCTATGTCAAGGCTGTCCGCAACTTCCCACTATTCAATGACTTAGTCAATGAAACATTCACTTCTTGGACCCCCCCAACCTCAGCTTCCAGTGTGGAGCTCCTTATACTATTCAGTGGCATCTGCAGAACAATAATAGCCTATCTAATGAATTAACTGGTCATCAGAAGCCTATGCCACCTACTGATAATTGTCTATTTCACATGTAAAAAGAACAATTACATTCCAGTCACAAGTATCAATCGTTCGCATCTACAGTGGCCTAAAGCCCTCCATGCGCTTTCCTCCGCCGGCTAGGTTATGTAAGTGCCAACCCATCCTCCCCCTCTCCCCTTTACATCGGTACCCCACCCAGCGAAGCAAGTGCTGCCATTATGTTCTGCGCTTTTCCGGTTGGTGCCCCACCCCATCCCGCCCATTTCCCTCGCAACGCAGAAACACCGAGCAAAAACTCATTCGCCGGCACGCAGTTCTGAGATGAACCACAAAACACACTTGCGAACTGAGAGGAAATGTATTTGCTTTCTCGCGTGTGCACGTTCGCGTGCAGAAACAAGATGGAAGGAAAACAGAAAGAAGTTGGCTCAGAACTTCCTTCCGGGCTCTGACACCAGAACTGGCGCGGCAACGAACAATGATAGTGCTATTTAAAAAAAACGGCAGCAAACGCGATGGAGGGGCTTTAGTGTGACCTAGATGGTTTGTTATCTGCTTTCACTCCAGATGGTACATTTGAAATGCAAGACAGCAATATTAAGCAATTGGTATTGTTTATTTCTTGAAGCGTCGAAACAGTACCACACAAAAAACCATTTAAAAGCAACATCATGGAAGCACTTTCCAACTTGCTTAAAAAAAATATTTTAATGTGCTCACATGTTCGCAATCTCGACAAGAAGCTTCAGAAAGAATTCCCGCACTTCCGAAGGCGCAGTGTCATGCTCCTGGTGTGACATACTGTAATTCTGCTGACCATGTATAACAGCCAAATCCAATCTACGCCTGGATACCGCTATTTAGATATTAATTGCAATGTAGCTTTGGAGTACTTGGTGACATTAATGCACTGACTGGAAATTGTTAAGAGTAGCTCGACCATACATCAGTAGCACAACTGCATTTTCTCAGTTTCTGCTGTGGACTGCCTTTTTTAGAAAGAAAATGCCACATATGATCCATGCTGTGCAGTATGAGGGTTCTTGCTTTCATGTGATCACCACTAATAGATGGGCATTCTTATACAGCTGAACCCCTTTATAATCATTTAAAGAAAAGCGGCGCACAAAAACGACGGAGACAAAGAAGAACCATACACAGTCTCCGTCTTTTGTGCGCCGCTTTTCTTTAAATATGAATATACACCAACTCGCCCAATTTCTATTCTGTTACCCTATAAGAAACACAACACCTGGAATAGTTGTTATTTCTCATATAAGGTGTCTCTTATAAGCAGGGTACAATTTCTCATTTTCTGATCACCCGATTTGATGTTGGGCACAGTGGTGTCTTTTACAAAGGGTTCAAGTGTAATCGCAAAACTGCAATATGATCATCATGCAATCGTATTTGGGAACTCCGAATTTTTTGACAACATGGTATCACATGGACCACATGGTTCGTCAACGTGCACCTAATCGAAGTGCACGGTGTTGTTGCAAACCTCAAGCTTAGCAGCATGACCCTTATCTTCCAACTACCAGGGGCATGAATAATTGAGTGACACTTGTTGGTGGGCTAGTCATTTTGTACTGCTTAAACAAACCCAATACAAGCATGATTTAGTGAATAAAAAGAATTGGGAGGGGGACAAGCCAATGAGAGTGCTTCTCTAGCTGTTCTCCTCCGAACTCTTTCTTTTAAAGACGATAGCTTTCTTGGGGAACCTAAACGCCTAAATTTTGGTCTGTCTTTCTGTCTTTTGCTTGTTTGTCGCACGTCCTCGATTCAGCCACCCGGCCAAAGTTGAACCATTGCTTACCGCCCACCCACTCTTGAACTGGTATGGCTGTTCATACTAGTGAACGTTGTCGATCAAAAAGCAAATATTACGCATATCTCAGGCGTACATCATTAGGAAGTATTTGGTGGTGTGTTCGTTTAATAGAAAAATACATAGATACGCAATTTTAAAGACATTGATGGTATGCGTTTAACGTTGAGACAGTAACGCATTATTAAAAGATTGCCTCAGCTAAGCGATCACGGTCCAAGCCGAGCAAGCGCGAGCGCCAACAACACCGTCTTCGTCTTCTTCTTTCGCAGCGTTCTGTCTGCGCCCTACCATGTTACAATCACTCCCCCCGGAAAGGAGCCTCCTGGCGACTAAGGAACAGGTACAACTGTGTGGTCATAATGCGGCTTCAGTCGATCGACGTGAACATCTCGCGGCCGCGATGACGGCGGTCCGTAGATGATTGAACAGGCTCAATCATATAGTTAATGAGGATGCTTGACATAGGACGGCTGTAGGGGCCTTCGTACTTAGGCAGTAGATGTGGAAAGGCCAGCGGAGGAGGGAACGCGAAGCCACAACCAACGTTCCAGGCGAATACGACTGAGGAGGCAGGTTTTCGTCGTGCGGTCCTTCTGGCCCTACTCGCCTACAATGTTACAACCCTATTTCTAATGTTCGCTGAAAATGCGACTTGCGCTGAAACTTTCTTCCTCCGTGCCCTCTGCACAAGCTCATGTTGTTTCGGTTTCGGTTAGTATTGCATTGTACGAATGACAGGGGGCGCCGCTCTGGCATTCCTGTTCTACCCAGGCGACGTGTAGAAGAGAGTTTGTGGAGAGTACTCGTTGAGTGGCGGACGTTTCTTCTCCTTCGGCGCATCGCGCCAAAACAGCCTGTTCGGGCTGGCCGGCTTCCCCACCGGTCGCTTGGTCACCGCCGGTCTTCGCCTGCCGCTGCGCCGTGACTACCAGCCCGCAACACAGCATCATGTTCCCGACGTATGCCAGATGGCGTCCATATCTCACGCAGCCCTCTTCTATCGCTTTAGACGACATTTGCAGCGAAGCACGACAGCAGAGACACGGCCAATTTTTTTTTAAGTGCTAAGTCACCATAGGATTACGGTCTGCTTAGACAGTGATGATTGACGAAACATGTAAACGCACACATAACAGTAGAGGAATGAGCAATGATGATCGAGTAAAATGAGGAGACTTTGAATGCAGGCTGCTGGAAAATTGCTTTTCCTTGTGGACTGATGATGGTCCTCATTTCTGTGGCTGGCGTATGAAGAGTAAGGTTTGGTACTGTTCTAACCTACCACAGCTGAACAAGCTGCACCAGAGCGCATGTATGGTCATTTTACATAAAGTGTTGTTCACCTTTCCAGCTTGCAGATATTGAACAGCTGATGGTGCGACAAGAATCCCGTATCTTCCTTGCTGTACATTTTGAAACAATTCTTGAACATACAATTCCGTCGTGAAGTGGTACATCCTTTGGACATCCTACTGTGTTCTCCTGAAATGCCAATAAAGATTACAATGGAAAAAATATGCTTTTGTTTTTTTATTTGAAGACACATTCAAAGTGCTGTCCAGGCTCTAAATTCATTTGACCGAGCATTACTTACTGAACCAAGGTGCCAGCTAATTAAGAACTTACAATTTAAAGCCTAATCAAATAAGCTTCTAAAAAACTTGGAGGATGCTTGAGTTTTATGCCTTCAAGAGAACGCGATAGCGTACCGAGCCCGTACGCATTGCCTTCAACCGTGCCTCAAGGAAGGATTGTCTGTGCGGGTAACATTGGCCGTTTCAATATGCTAGAATGCCTACTTTGCCAAGTACAGTTGCGAAGTGCCCACTACGCCAAATTTCCTACTCTTTCCTTTGCAACTCGCAAGTACCCACTGTGTACATATGGAGGTGTGCATAAGGTGCCACACACACCTGCCCAACTGCGCACTTTTGTAATGGGTGGTAATTTTAGACCACCATTGCACCATTCTCATGTTTTGACACAGTGCGATTCTAGATTCTGGTCACGCAATATTACATGCGTTAAGGAGACTCCAACTACTTGACATTTCTGTAGCGTTTTTTACGAAGCAGTTCAAGCACTGACATGGCTCCGTGATAGGACAACCTGCTTGCCGCACCAGAAGGCCTGGTTCGATCCTCATTTGAACCCGAAGATTTTTATAATTATTATTTTTGCATCTATCTCGAATTTTCGCACACAGGACAACGCTGATTTTTCGGTCACCACCAATGATGCTGACGCCAGAATTTCTGCAATACAAGCTCTTTAATGCTATTGCGTTAAAACTATTCCCAGGCTGTGAAATAACCATGTTTACGTCAACTTTGACAACAGCAGTATGCATGGGCACATAGTGCATGTTGACTTTGGGCAGCAGCTTGTTATCGGGAGTTTTTAGAAATTTTTAACATTAATTTTTATGCTGTGACCGTTCAGTGACAATGCCCCATATGTGTAGCATAATAGGGTTTCATTGGAGAACAATGGATGCCCCACAGCGGTGTGGTTGCAGAGGTTGGAAGCCAGCCACTTTTGTGTTTTGAAGAAGCTGAAGCAAGGAAATACATTTTTTTCCAACAATATGTGCACTGATTGGTTGTGGCCACTTAAAGGTCCCATTCTTGCAATACTAGGTACCTTTGACCATGTATTTGGCCATAGCCTTGGACACATTTTAATATGGTTTAAAACCAAGCACGAGTGCCTGAGTTAGCAACACCTTGTGACATCATCATTGGTATGATGCATTTAGTGGCTGCTCAAGCTCACTGTGACAGTTCACCTGTTTTCTGCGAGTACACTCTAAGAATATCGAGTATTTGGGAGTATTGCTGCCACACAACTTAATCGTCATCTGGCTTGCTCACGTTTTCTTTCTTGAAACCTGGCTTTCGTCACTCTCCTGTTAAGAATGCTATCACACTGATAACGCACGTGCCGTTCGTGACCGTAAGTGCCGGGAACCCGCGGTGATAGCCGCTAGTGGATACGATTATAGTTTGCGTGACGGAAATACTCCCCAAATACTTGATTTTCTCTTAGAGTGTAGTCGTGTCAATGACAGACGCGTCACGCGCACACTGGGCGCATGCCGATGGGGCTATCGTCATTCACCTCCCTTGTCTTTGTTCTGGGGCTGCTTTTTAGATGGTTCTGGCTGCTTACGCCAGCGGTATTTTAAACACTGCTAAAAATAAATGAACTGGACAACACAGGAAGACTAACCAGACGTCAACAGAACTGCTTATTCTGCAGTGTCCGCCTCTCTCAAAACACAAAGAATAGAGATGATGATGGCTATGTACAAATGAGAACTAATTTCCCCCTCTTCGAAGTGGCCGCCTGGCCACAGCTCAAGATCGGCTGAACGAGTAATAAAAGGCTTGATGTGGGGGACGTACACAATTTCCGTGCTAAACAGCGGTGGTCATTGATGGACTGAAGTGGGGTGACGGATAGTTCACTGGGGAAGTTTGTCTTAGAACGGTGTATGGGCCAATGTACTGTGAAGAAATTTTCTCGCATTGGAGGCCGCAGCGTCCCAAGGCATTCCCGCTGACCTCCTTAAGCAGCGTAACCGATCTTTGGGTCGGTCCCCTCTTTTGGGTGAAATAAGTTTTGATCATCATCTCGCAAAGTCCCGACGTTCGAATCGGGCCCATAGTAAGACGTCATCTTTGCATGAAAGGCCATGTCACATTGTTTACTATTGCAGCGATGTTTGTGTACCTCTTGAGTAGCTTCCGTGTTTCGACAAGCAATTCTACTTAGACTACCTGTCCAAGTAGAGTACTACTTTAACACTTCCAGTGTCTCGCCACCTATCGCAAAGCGCTGTCTCATGCCGAGATTGTTCCCATTACTTTAGTTTATGCATATGAATTTTCAGACCTAACTCTTCTACTTTCCGTATCCAGTTCAGTAATCGTGAGCTGTAATTCGTCTCCCACGTTACTCAGCAATGCAATGGTCATCAGCGAATCGCAGGTTACTGAGATACTCTGCATTAGCTCTTATCCCTAATTCTTCCCATCAGGGCCCTGAAGCCTCCTGTAAACGCGCGGTGAATAGCATTGAGAGATTTGTCTCCGCTGCCGTAGGCCCTTCTTTATTGGGATCTGTCGCTGTCTTATGGAGACTCTAGTGGCTGTGGATCCGCTGTAGATTTCTTCCATTCGTTTATATAGGCTTCGTCGATGCTTTGATTCCGCAGTGCCTGCATTACTGCTGATGTCCTCCACGAATCAAATGCCTTCTCGTAATCTATGAAGGCATGTTAGGGTTTGGTTGTATTCCGGCATTTCTCTATCCCCTGACTGATAGTATGAATTCTGGTCTATTGTTGAGAAGCCTGCCTGGTCCTTTGGTTGATTGAACTCTAATGTTCGTATTAATTCTGTTAGCAATTGCTTTTGTAAATAGCTTGTAGACAACGGACAGTAATCTTGGAAGAATGCCAACTCATCTTGATTCATAAGAAAGGGGACGTCAGGGACATGAAAATTACAGGACCTACACTGATTGATGATCGTTCTCAAATACTTTTTGTTTGTCCGCATGCCTTGCAGATTGTCGCCCTACAGGAGAATAAAATAAGGACTCTGGTCGTGTGCTGGCACGTGGTGGAGCAGATCTCAACCACTCCGCACACTTGGTCTGTTGCCAACAGCGCACTTAATGGAGCTCGACCCGTAGAGTGCGTTGCGGCCGCCAGCGAT